>NC_048221.1:37883225-38069975 GCF_002007445.2 Ailuropoda melanoleuca | reverse complement strand
CATTGCTTCTCGAAGTGAGGTATGTATTCAGTCTCCTGAAGGTATGAGGGGGTTGCCTTGGGGCACATTTACCCCCCCAGGCAATGCAAGGTGTAGTGTGGGTGCAGCACTTTTACCTGGAATTTCAAGGGGATTAAACAAAACAGTTTTAAAGATTTTATTTATTTGAGTGAGAGTACAAGTGGGGGGGGTGCAGAGAGAGAGGGAGACGGAGAGGGAGAAGCAGGCTCTCCGCTAAATAGGAAGCCCAACATAGGGCTTGATCCCAGGACCCCGGGATCATGACCTCAGCTGAGGGAGGCACTTAACTGACAGCCACCCAGGTGCCCCAACCCTAGGCTTTTTGATTCAAGAGTCCTTGATCTTAGGGCTCTTGGGTAGCTCAGTTGGTCAAGCATCTGCCTTCAGCTCAGGTCATGATCCCAGAGTCCTGGGATCCAGCCCCACATCAGGCTCGCTGATCAGCAGGGAGTCTGCTTCTCCATCTCCCTCTGACCCTCTCCTACTCGTTCTTTCTCTCTCTCTTTCTCTCTAATCAATAAATAAAATATTAAAAAAAGAGTCCTTGATCTTATCTCCTAATCTTCTGTGTAATGGTGAAAATAGACAAGTGAGGCCATGTGCTTGATCTGTGTATTGGCTACCAAGTCAGTTTGGGCTGCTATAACAAAAATACCATAGACCAGATGCCTTACCAATAAACATTTATTTCTCACAGTTTGGGAGGCTGGGAAGTCCAAGATCAAGGTGCCTACAAATGTGGTGTCTGTTGAGGGAACACCTCCTGGCTTGTAGATAGTTGCCCTTACATGGATAAGAGAGAGGGATGGAGAGAGAGAGGAAAAAAGCAAGCTCTTTCATGTCACTTTTTTAAGGGCACGAATCCTATCAGGAGGGCTCCACCCTCACGATCTAATTACTTCCCCAGGGCCCAACAGCCAAATACCATCACCTTGGGAGTTCAAGCTTCAACACAGGAATTTGGGGTGGGCAGAAACACGCAGCCTGTAACAGCTACGTAATGCACAGATTGTCTGATGTTTAGCTCACTCAACAGCTTGTGTCCTAAAGGCACCTCTGACGATCAGGAGAGAGCTCCTGAGATGTTGCATGGCCTGGGCATGCAGCGGAGTGGTTCCTTTCATCACAAGAGGGCCAAACTGTATACATATATTTTGAGCATCTTATCGTATCTCACAGTCCTTGTGAGATAGATATCACTTGGGATGATTTAGCCTTTTGAGCCTGACTGCTTTTCTTCTAAGTAACAAGAAAAAGAAGGAGAAAGTGAACAGAAGCAGAGCTGGTTCATGAGTTATAAGATGTCGAGGGGTTATCTGGAGATCCCTTCTTTCTTACCGCTGTGCAAAGAACCACGACTTCTTCGTAGTTCCTGGTTTCCCTGGGCCACGCTGCCATGAAAGGAAGAGGGTGAGCACACCACGGTCAGGATGAGGGCCTTCATCTGGGTTTGGAGGAGCGTCCTAGCTTGTCATCTATGCATTGGGGTTCTGGACCCTGTGCTGTTCTGGGCAGCATCTCTTCTTTGCCTTGGAGTATTTCCCTTTGCCTCCTACTGGTATGTAGTATCTGATTTAAAATGATTTTGGCTGCAGGTAACATAAACCCAATCAAAAGAGGCTTTATGACAAGAAGCATTTATTAGCTGGCATAACCAGAAGCCTGGAAGTAGGGCAGTTCTCGAGCTGCTTTATCTAGTGGCTCAGTGACAGTAAAGACCTAGGTCTTTCCACCTTTTTGAATGATCGTCCTTGGACCATTGGCTTATCTTCTTCAGTTGGTTCCCTTCATGGTCCCCTGCTATAGTTCCATGTGCAGAAAATACTGTCTTCGACTGAAAAATGAAACTTGCTCTGCATAGGTCGACTTAGAGCATTTCCCCAGGATAGAAATTTACACACAGGGGGGTTTTTGGCAAAGGCCTCTCAGGAACAGTGACTACTGGGGAGTGACAGGCAGGATTGGCCAGAGGGAGGAATCAGCCAACACGGAGTTGCAGCAGGGGCCTCGACTGACCCTCACAGGGAACTCTGTTCCCAAGTTGAGGCAAGAGTCCAGGCCTCGATGCCTCTGCATTAACCAGTCACTGGATGTGGGCTGACCCAGACGAGAGGGCATAACCTTAGATATGACCCTCCTGGAAGCTGTGGGAATGAGTTCCTCTGTCCTGAAGAGGACTCTGGGTGCTACACCCAACATCCACTGTGCACGTGTCTTTTTATGAGTACATGGGTGTTTCCCATTTGCCCCCTCGTATCCCCCTGGCCAGCATTGTTTCTCATATCCATTTCTAAACCACTTATTGGTCAAGGCAATGGAGTTACCATGGTTGGTTTTGACTGAAAAAGAGTCACACTCTGGGGATAGCTTGGGTTTCTCTGGAAGGATACAGCTGCTCTGAACAAGGTGAATAAAATCCAGTTCTGTAGCAAGCAAGATTGAGGGTGGAATGGCCATTCAGTGGCAACAGAAGCTGGTCCATGTAATTCTGAATATTTCTCTGATCTATTAATGTTGAACACAGTGAAGGGAATCCCAGATAAAAGGTGTCTACAAATGTCTGCCTCTCTCAGTGCTCACAGGCAGAGCACAGGAAGAAGATAAAGGGCTGCCTCCCATGGTAAGGATCACGCTGTGGTTGCAGTGGCAATATGGGAGGAAAGCTTCTTCTCTTCTCCATATAGGCTTTATTCAAAATGGTTCTCGTGGAGGTTGGCTGGTGGCCCCATTGTCCTGGTTCCCATGGGATCCAGATGGCCCTTAGAACATCAGTCAAATCTCTGCTGTGTACAGACATGTTTTGTTCCTCATTATGTCACACTACGCCATAGTTTGAGGTCCCCCCAGGACAGACTTTGAGACAAAGATTCAAGTACAAGCCATTTATATGGGAGATGGAGATGGGGAGAGGGGGATATGACACAGGAAAGGGATGGCAGAAGGATCGCCAGTTAAAATACAGACACCAGGTGAATTTGCCATTCAGATTAACAATGAATAATTTTTAAATACAAGCGTGTCCTATGCCATGTTTTTCAGATAAATAAGCAAAGTTTTTTAGTATATATCCCAAATACTGCCTGGGGTATACTTATGCTAAATGTGTGTATATTTATATTATTTATATATACCAGTTTTATCTGAAATTCAAATTTAACTGGGGATCTTGTAATTTTTCTTTGTTAAATCTGACAAGCTAGAGTTCCCAGCCCATTGGGTGCATGATCAAATCAGCTGCTACTGGGGGTGACTGGAACTTTATCCTCCTGGGGCCTCTGGGAACCAGCGTAGAACACACATCCCCATGAGGCAAGGGAGCTGCGGTATTTGTACACCCACTCCAGCAGTCTGTGTTTGGGAGCTAGGGGTGGGGTGGCTGCTGGTCCTGTGGTGCTGCTCTCCTGGCTCTGCTGACTTCCATGACCACAGACCAGCCTCTCTTGAGTGGCTTCGCAGAAAGCCCCCAGGCAGAGATGTAGGTCCTGACAGCTGGCAGTTGGCTAATGCCCACTGAGGTGGTAAGGCCCAAATGGTATGAGCAGGGCACCTGTTACAGAATGGATGTCCTAGTACCAGAAATCACTAGAAGCATAGGCTTTGGAATCGATAGATCTGGATTGGAATTTTAGTTCTATCCCTGAATGTGTGACTTTGAACATATTAACTTCTTGGCCCCTTCTTATTAGCAAATTGGGGCTAATGATACCGATATATATATATATATATATATACAATGTCTGACACCCAGTAAGTATTCAAAAAACATCTGGTTGTGATGATGTTAAAATGTATAAGGTGCTGGGCACGTGGGTGGCTCAGTCGGTTAAGCATCTGCCTTGGGCTCAGGACATGATCCCAGGGTCCTGGGATCACGTCCGGCATCAGGCTCCCTGCTCAGCGGACAGTCTGCTTCTCCCTCTACTCCTCCCCCCTGCATGGTTGACATCAGACAGACCTAATTGAATCATCTACCAGCTGGTAGTCTGAGACTCTTTCTGTCTCAGTTTCTTTCTCTGGAACTAGACTAGGGCTCTTGTGAGAGAGGAAAGGTCTGAGGTGCACTCGGTGCTCAGTACTTAGCACAGAAGATACAGTGGGATCCATCGGTGTTTGTACCATCTGTTACTCTATCCAGGAGCCATGAGGAGGAGGTTAAGTTCAGTACTACACGGTCCATGCCTGACCTGGGATCCAAGTCTGCTCAGGTCTCTGCAAATACTTGATGGAATTCATAGAGAGGATGTATTAAACACAGGGCTGGGATTTCTGCGGAGGGGGGATCTGGGTAGTCATTAGGAATCGCCACCCTCCTGGGCACACATCCCTGCCCTCGCGGTCAGGTGTGAGTACATGACTTGCTTTGGCCAATACAATGTAAGAGAGGTGGGCAACACCGCCAGGTGGAAGCTTTAGGAGCTCCCGCGTGCCTGCTGGTGCCCCGCGTGTGCAACGCATGCGGTGTATGTTCCTCTCCGTGCTGATCAGCAAAGGCTATGATAGTGGAGGTTGAGACCCTGGGATGCGCTCTCGGCCAACCCAGAATGGATGCGCTGTGTGTGAGAAATGACTCTTTTATTTTGGGGGTTGTTTTCATAGCATGACCTCACCCAGGGGTGGCCAAGTAACACCAGCTAAATGATTGGAGCATCACCACACCCAGTCCTTTACACGTGGAGTGTACCTGTTTTCACACTACACAGGCCTAGCTGAGTAGTTGTGTCCTTGAAACCTGCTCTGTCTACTGTGTAGCCCTTTACATAAGAGTTTGCTGACCCTACACCAGCCCGTGCTTAATGACATGGGGGTGATTCATCTTCTACTGTGTCTCAGTGTGGGGTCTATGTGGGGCCAGAGATCCCACATTTCTAATTAGTCCCAAGCGATGTCAATGTTCCTGGTCCACGGACCACCCTTTGAGTAGCAAGGCTCTAGGGCAGGGTTTCTCAGCCTCGGCACTATTGATATTTTAGGCTGGATCATTCCGGGTTGTCGGATATTTAGTGTCATCCCTGGCCCACATTCATAGAGGCCAATAGTTCCCCTTAAAATGTGACGTACGAAAATGTCTCCAGACATGGCCAAATGTCCCCTGGGGGACAAATCACTCCTAGCTTGGGACCACTGTTCTAGGATGTCTAGGGGGTGTCCAGCAGGCTCACAGTTATCTGGGGTCCTGATAACCAGCTCTTGGGCAACAGAGTTGGTATCTCTCTTGCCTGTTTGGTCCCAAGAATGATGGCAATGCTGCAGAAGATGAGGACCTCTTCAGGCGGGACAGGCCAGGTACTAGGAAATACAGAAGACGCCAGGCAGGACGAGTGAAATTAGACTTTTCTGCTCTGCTTAGAAAAATGGGGATTTTTAAAATGTTTTGCTGAAAAACCTGGATAAGACAGGTAGATAAACATGACTGGTATAAAATTGAAAACAAGTCTAGTTTGTGGGTTATTCACTGATGCTAAAAGCCTTGTCCGATGTCTTCGCCAGACAAGACATTTGAAGTTTGGTCATTCTAGCCCCTGCTGCCCCCTTCTCTGACCTGCCCCTTCTCTTTCCCCACCACATGTGCACAGCAGGGCTGACTGTCCTCTTCACCTGACCCTCCAGTTTAGGGAGAGGAAGGGAGCAACACCATTCTGCCCCCTTGCTGCCTGTCCCGGGGGAATGCCGATTTACATCTGCTTCAGAGCAAACCTCAAACCAGATCAATCAGAGGTGAGTGGCCATAGCTCATTTTCAGAGAAAAACAGCACAAGCCAGGGTGCTTTGAATTCAGGGGGCAAGAATCCCCAGCAGGTCTCAATTTTCACTATTTGCATCTGACCGCAAGAGGAACCCCCTGACGATCTGTTTTGTTTTAATATTTTCTGCAGGCCCTTTGATATATAATACGGTTTATTATTCTATTTATTTTTCTGGCTTGTCTAAAATGACTAAAGCCATACACTTGGAAACTTCCAGCAGTCCAGAAGTAGGTGGAGTTCCCAGGGAAGGTCTTCTCAAGTCCCTGCAATTCCACTCCTCAGGAGAAACCACAGTAACAGTGCGGGTGCGATCCCGCCAGATCTTTCTTTATAGTTGGCACACACGTTAGTGTGCGTGCACACACATATAGTGAGCTAACACATAAGATCATATCCTAAGTGTGCAGGATGGTCCTGTTTTATTGTCTTCATGTAATATCCGGGCCAGGATAGGGTGAGGTGAATGAGGCAGCCAGGGATCAAAATTTAAAGAGGCGCTCACCCTGAGGTGCGTGCTGGTGCAGGGTCAGTACTTGGATAACTTCAAGAATGAGTGCCTCCTTAAATTTTGCAGCCCAGACACCTCCCTTAAATACTCAGTCCCAGGGTCCTGCAAGCATGCCTTAGGTTGGCCTCCTCTATGCTTATTATAGCTTAAAGATCTTTCTGTGTCTGTTTAAACAGCTCTACCTTATCTTTCTTCATAGTACAATTTAAGTGCAAATGATAACTAGTTCCTTTTATTTCTACTTACCCAGTAAGTGTACAACAGGAACAAAACTACTTGGATACAACTTTTGGAGATGGGGTGTCTCCATCATCTAATAGAAACTTCTATGTTGGTGTTACTTGGTTCTTGACCCCCTTCTCTGAGCTGCCCAGGTTAATGGGTGGGAGGAGAATGTTGAGAAGCTCAGAGAGACAAAGTAAATGTATATCAGAAAAGGCTCAAATCTCCTTGGGAAAAAGGCACAGAAGAGGTAAGAGAAAAGGGCAGAGAGAATCTTTAGGAAGAAGCAGAAAAGGGGGAGTTGGGGCAGACAGCTGTCTCTGTTGAACATTCAGGAAGAGGAAATTTAGCATATGTGACATAGTGATTCAGTCTTTATGACCCTTTCAAGTCCTCTTAGAAGAGCTTTCCATTACTCCTTCAGGTTTTCTGGAGGTGAGTTTGTGTTGTTCGGGGTGCATCGTGCCCTAGAACCCAGCTCTAAGGCCAACTGGCCATAACTTGGTTACATGTATCTCTTTGGTCAAGTTGATGTGAGATCATTGGAGTCTGGAAGGTTACTTATTTTTCAAAGAATCAGCACTCTTACTAATAGGAAGTCATAGACTGGGTCATAGACCACTTTGGGAAGCTGTGAACCAACTCAGAACAATGGAGGTGAACAGACAAATGGAAAATTTTGCCAGTGGCATTCAGGGGATCCTTGAACCCCAGAGGCCCATCCTGGGACTCTCTGTCAAGCACAGTGGGGAAACTTCTGCCTAATGGTACAATCCTGGCCACCTGTAGATCAAATTATGTTGAAAATTTGCATAATCAGTGAGCTTCAGGATCTCCAAAAGGACCTAGTGGAGGCAGATAGGAACTTGAAACCTGAGTCTTTTGGACTCTCCCGCTTGACAGGAGGAATACTCAGGAGTTTGGCAGAAATTTCTGACCCAGAAATCTTACAATGGGAGTTTGTCTTTGAAATCCCAGTGGAGACCATTAGTGGAGCAATTGGCAGGCCGTTGCTTTGCTAGGTGTGCCAAGAGCTGTTCTGTTTTCAGGAGGCAGTCATCCAGGACTGGGAAGGGCAGGCTAGAATATTCTAAGCCCCACAGAGGGGTCCCTGGTGGAAGATGAAGAAAATTGAAGATGTAAATCTTGGTGTCAGGGAAAAGCCCGAAAGACTGGAGGTTAGGACCAGTCTTGAAAAGATATAACAGGACACTGTAAGGGAGAGTTCCCTCATTGTCGCAGAGTAGCTGACAATGGCCCAAAGCCAGGGAGAAAAGGCATTATATATTTCCTGCTTTCTGATGTCTATCCTGCATGAGACTGGGGAGGCAGCAATCTGTCCTCCATCCTCACTGAGCTTCCAGAACTGACCTTTGTACATCATTACTGCCTTTCTACACTCCAAGAATTGCTAAGAACAATATGAGAGAGAAGAATGCTGACGTTTTATAGGGACTGTAGTTCTTTTTCTTCCTCCCCTCCTCCCCTTCCCCTCTCCCCTCCTGTGCTCTCCCAAGACCTCCTCCTCCTTCTCCAGGTTTTCCTCCTCCTCCTCCTTCTTCCTTGCCTCCTTCTTTAAAAGCTATGTCCTCCTCACTGTAGAGAGGAAGGGACTTACTACCTTTCTAAAGCCAAGTGAGGGGGGTTGCAAGAGAATCATGGGTTGTCTTAGTTTGAGTTCCTCTAGGAGCAGGTCCTAAGACGAGAATCTTCCTGCAGGTCGTTTATTTGGGAGGGGACCCCAGGAAACACTGATAGGGGAAAGGGGCAGTGAGTCCGGAAGGAAAGGCAGCCTCTAAAAGGGTGTGTTACAGAGTGAGATGTTACTGCAGGCAACAAGACCTTAATTCTCCTAGAGGTCTCTGAGTATCAGTAGAGCACGCCCTCAGAGAGATTCCACATAAATACCATATTGGCATTTATTCAGCAACTCTGGAGAGCTATTGATTGAGGGCTGGTCCCGGAGGGTGTTAATTCCGTGGCAATTTCAGCAGCGTGTTGGGCAGGTCAGAGAAAGCCTTCAGGTGAAGAGATTCAGGCGCTTGCCACTGAAAGTCAGGCTCCTGCATACTAAAGTAGCCTCACGTTCCCCACTTGCTTGTCTGCTGAGCTGCCGAAGCTAAGAGGCACCTCTACTGTCACCAGCGGACAGGAGGGTGCCGAGAGAGCTGTTGGAAGAGCTCAGAAGTTGGGGGTGAACTTTAACAACCCCATGGTTACTTCTGGAAGGTGGATGGCCCTTGACAGCAGGGTTGGAAGGGGCCACGGTGTATTGCAGACGGAGGAAGATGGGGCAATTCCAGGACAAGTCCGTGGAAATTAATAAAGGGAAGTCTCACTAGAATGGAATTGGGAGGGTGGGCAGGGGAGCTCTCGTGCCCTGCTATAGTGGTCAATTGCAGACCCAACAGGAAGGAGAGAATTTGTGGGTAGATACTACTTTACAACTGCAGCCCAAGGAGGAAAGGCTTTCCTCCACCCCGGCAACAGCCCAGCCAATGAGAAGCGATAATACTACCATCTCCCACCTGACTCCAATGGGCTTCTTGTTTACAACAGCCTTCCTCGCTCCCCACCACCCCCCTTTCCTGTAAAAAAGAACCTCCTCGCCTTTGTTCCACAGGCTTGCCTGTGGTTTTTTGCCGCAGCATTGTCGTGCTTGATTACATTTCGCTGCTGTTCTTGAATAGACCCATCTTTTGCTGGTAAAATAACTGGCAGTTTTATTTTTCATGTTAAGCCCCATTCTCCACTGCAGTTGGAGGGTGCAGTCAAGGACCCCAGCAGTTCCTGGAGCTCTGCCTGAAGAAGCGTGGAGGTCAGAGTCTGGGAAGGAGCTGTGGGGCTCACCCACATGGCCACTGGACTGACCCCATGATGGGATGTCTGATGTGGAAAAGTGGTTTCAGCTGCAATTGCTCTTGATGCCAAAAGGAGAGAAGGCTGCCCCTAAGGGAAAAATCATCGTCACTGGGGCGGGAACAGGGAAAAAAATCAACTCAACCCGTGTCGCATTGACTTACGGCAACAGGGGCTGTCAGCATCACAGGGAGCCCCAGGAGACCAGCGATATCACAGACAGCCCAGCAGCGCTGGAAAGTGGACGCTCAGGTAAGAAGACCCCTCGCTCTCCTCTCCCTTCTGTCTTCTCCGTTCTCTCAGGTCCCAGAAGAAGCTCACACCTGTGGGGGCAGGAAGGAGGTCGTCTTTTTTTCTTTTAGGTTTCATTTAGATATGGTTAACATATAACATTGCATAAATTTAAGGTGTACAATATAACAATTTGATACATGTGTATATTGTGAAATGATCACCAGGATAAATTTAATCAATGTCCTCATCACCGTACATAGTTACAGAATGTTTTCTCCCTTAGGATTGGAACTTTTAAGATTACCTGCCTTAGCAACTATCCTATGTACAAAACAGTATTGTTAGCTACAGTGATCTTGTTGCACGTTAAGTCCTCGGGATCTATTTATCTTGTAACCGTAAGTTTGACCACCTTGACCCAATCCCCCCACCACACTCCCCTCTTCTGGCAAGCACAAATCTGATCTCTGTTTATGTGAGTTTGGTTTTTTAGATTCCACGTATAAATGAGTTATGGAGTATTTTCTTTTTCTCACTTATTTCACTTAGCAGAGTGCCCTCAAGATCCATCCGTGTTGTCGCAAATGGCAGGATTTATATATATATATATATATATATGTATTTTTTAGTGACTGAATAGTATTCTATTGTGTGTGTTCTTTACCCATTCATTGCTTGATAGACACTTAGGTTATTTCCATGTCTTGGCTATTGTAAATGATGCTGCAGTGAACATGGGGTTGCAGAAGTCTCTTCAGAATAGTGATGTCATTTCCTTTGGATATATACCTGGAAGTGACATCGCTGGATCATACGGTAGTCCTATTTTTAATTTTTTTGAAGAACCTTCCTATTGTTTTCCATAGTGGCTGCACCAATTTACATCTCCACGAACACAAGTGTTCCCTTTTCTCCGTGTCCTTGTCAGCCAGCACTTGTCTCTTGTCCTTTTGATGATAGCCATCCTAACAGGTGTGAAGTGATACCTCATTGTGTTTTTGATTTGCATCTCCTTGACGATTAGTGATGTTGAGCACCTTTTCAATTACCTGTTGACAATTTGAATATCTTCTTTAAGAAAAATGTCTATTCAAGTCCTTTGCCCATTTTAAAATTGGATTATTTGCATTTCTACTATTAAGTTGTATGAGTTCCTTATGTATTTTTTTATTAACCCTTTATCAGATGTGTGGTTTGCAAATATTTTTTCCCGTTCTGTAGGTTGTCTTCATTTTGTCAATGGGTTCCTTTGCTGTGCAGAAGCTTTTTAGTTTGATGTTGTCCACCATACTTATTTTTGATTTTGTTGTTTGTTCTTTGGGTGTTATAGTCAAGAAGACATTATCAAGACCTGTGACAAGAGAATTTTTCCCTGTGTTTTCTTCTAGGAGTTTTATGGTTTCAGGTCATACATTTTAATGTTTAATCCATTTTGAGTTAATTTTGGGGACTGGTATAAAATAGGGGTCCAGTTTCAGTCTTTGACACGTGAATGTCCAGTTTTCCCAACAGCATTTCTTGAAGAGACTGTTTTGTCTCTACTGAGTGTTCTTGGCTCCCTTGTCAGATATGAGTTGACTACCTATGTGAGGGTTTGTTTGTGGGCTCTCTGTTCTGTTTCGTTAATCCACGTGTCTGTTTTAATGCCAGTACCCGACTGTATTGGTTATTAGAGCTTTGTGATAGCGTTTGAAATCAAACTGTGATGCCTCCAGCTTTGTTCTTTGTCAGGATTGCTTTGGCTTTTTGGGGTCTTTTGTTCCATACAAATTTAAGGATTGTTTTTTCTATTTCTGTTAAAAATGCCATGGGAATCTTGATAGGGATTGCATTGACTCATGGCTTTGGGTAGTATGGACATTTTAACAATACTAATTCTTCCAACTCATGAACAGGGGTATCATTCCATTTATTGGAATTACCTTCAGTATCTTTCATCAGTGTTGTACAGTTTTTGATGTACAGCTCTTTGATCTCCTTTGTTAAATTTATTCCTTAGTACTTTATTGTTTTTGATGTTATTGTAAATGGGATTGAGGTCTTCTTAAAGTAGGCCAGTCTTCCCTCCCCTCCCCTGGGAAAAGTCCTGGGATTGGCCCAAGACGTCACCAAGGGAGCCATTCACCCAAAAGAAAGTGGGAATTCAGCAGAGTAGAGATGGGGGCAGCAAGATCCAGACATGACACATGACCTTTTGCTTCAACAAAACCTTTGAAGAATCCAACACAAAGAAAGGAAATGGATAAGAAGTCTGAGGGGCTCCTGGGTGGCTCAGTCGTTAAGCGTCTGCCTTCAGCTCAGGGTGTGATCCTGGCGTTATGGGATCGAGCCCCACATCAGGCTCCTCTGCTGGGAGCCTGCTTCTTCCTCTCCCACTCCCCCTGCTTGTGTTCCCTCTCTCGCTGGCTGTCTCTCTCTGTCAAATAAATAAATAAAATCTTTAATAAAAAAAAAAGTCTATTCTGAGATTATACCTCCCAACAGCCTTAGATTTTTTTTCTTCCCGTAACCAGTTGCGAGTGTTTGGCAACAGCTTTGCCAAGACTGTCCTATGACAAAAGATCCCAGATGAGTAGGACATTTTCCAATCACTCCCTAGTCTCCAGGCTCTGGGGAGACTTGGCAGTGGCTGGCAGCTATGCAGCCCAATATGTATGAGACCCATCAGCTTCTTCAACTTTCCTGCAAAATGTTGTGGCTCACCACACTGTGTCTGCAATGAGATCAAATAAAAGCAATATGTTAAAAGAATAGCAGTGGGAGGTAATGTGCCTATTGTGAATGAACAAGTTACAGATGCAAGTCTTTCGGTGGGCCTGAAGAAGTAGTGTCACGTGGGATTGAGATGAATGCAGAGTCTGCTGGTGTATGATTTCACCCCGAGTGTGCGTGGCATTGGAGAAGGGGCATTAGAATGGCAATACCAATGAAGGGGGTTGTATCAGTCCCATTTTATACTGAAGAAACTGAGGTTCTAAGCAGTTGAGGAGAATTGGTCAAGGTTAAACAGTTAACTAGTGCCTGGGTCTGCCTCAGTCCACAGTTCAGCTGCTATATAATTTTTATTTTTTTTTAAATTAAAGTACAAGTGGGACGCCTGGGTGGCTCAGTTGGTTAAGTGTCCGCCTTTCAGCTCAGGTCATGATCCCAGGGTTCTGAGATCAAGGCCTGCATTGGGCTCCTTGCTCAGCAGGGAGCCTGCTTCTCAGTCTGCCTCCTGCTCCCCCTGCTTTTGTTCTTTCTCTCTCTCTGACAAATAAATAAAAATCTTTAAAATTAAAGTACAATTTACATACAGGAAATCACTCACATCTTAAGTGTGCTTGATGAATTAGTACATATATTTACACCTATGCAAACACCACCCAGATGAAGATAGGGAGCATTCCCCTCATTCCAGAATGTTCCTTTGTGCCCCTTCCCAGTCACTATCACCCCCAACAAACTACCGTTCTGATTCCTATCACAATGGATTAGTTTTGTCTATTCTTGAACTTCGCAAATGGCATCATGTAATGTGTGCTGTTTTGGATCGAGCTTCTTTGACTCATAGTTTTCTGAGCTCGACCCGTGTGTGTACTGCTTGAATCAGTACTTCCTTCATTTTTTATTGCTCAGTAGTATTTCGTCATATGAATATACTGCATGTTGTTGATTCATTCTTTTGATAGATACTTGGCTTGTTGCCAGTTTTTAAGGCCAAGTGCTTTTAACACAAATATTTCACTGCAGATGCCTCAAGACAGCTGAGTTACTTGTCATAGCAGGGAGGACAATTACATCAAAAAAGAACAGGGTTTCAGAGGTCGAGACCGTGAGCACTCAAGCTAAGAAAAAATGGAAGCTGAACTGGACCCTCTTACCCTTGGATTTCTGCAGGGCTCACACTCTGGCTTCCTTCATTCAGCCCTCTGCTCAGATGGCACATCCACAGAGAGACCACCCCACTTAGAAGGGCACCTTGCCATAGGCTAGGTGACAACACAGGGGTACAATCAGCAAAATCCAGACTGCAGGAAATTCTGTGGACACATGACCTGGTCATTGCAACAGAAATCTGCAAGAAACAGAAACAAAGAAGAGAAATGGCGGGGGAACCTATAGACTGAAAGATGTGTTTGAATCAGAATTGAAATAAGGTTTACACCACATAAGCAAGCAAAATATGCAAGACAGTGAGGACATGTGAGTACTCACGGACTGTGAGAGCATCTTAGGAAACCCTTGTTCGTGTGTTAGTAAGTGTGATCATGGTGTTGGGGTTATGTCTTATAAAAAAAACTCTATTTTAGGGTTACAGTAAGTGCACCCCTCCACTCTTACACTCTTTCTCATTCTGCTTAATGATATGTAGCAGCACATCCCTCCCCTGACATTATTCCTTTTTTTGATTTTTCAAGTAGACGCTTCATAAAGGCAGGGACTTTGTGTTGTTCATAGCAGTTTATACCAGCACCTCCAACAGCACCTGGCATACTGAAGTACTCAGGAAATATGCGTTAAATGAGTGCATGAAGTGCTTGAGCAAATAAAATGTCAGAGAATTGAGAAACGGGAATACTGAGGCCGAGGGACATGGTTTCTGCAATCAGAGCGTCTTGCAGTGGAACGGCTGGCTGGGAAGGGCAGGTTTGTTACGGGGATCGATGAAACTCTCACCTGTGCCTGACCAGAGAGGTGACAAACATTACCCTGCCCAAAGGATCCCTGCCTTGGAGTTGGGGGCTGGGTTTTTGTTTTCAGCAGCTGGGATCCACCGGGTGAGTGACAGGGGCAGGGGCTGTGGCATTTGATGACATGCTCTGTGAATACATAACTAAGTCATCCTGGGTGTGTCCTGTCACTTTCCTGAGCCTGCTTTTTCTGCCCTTAGGAGGGGTTTGATTGTACAGCTACCACACAGGGTTTCTGAGAGAAGCAAACAGGGATATTCACGTGTGGTGGGTCCTAAGACACGCATTGGATAAGCCCCCTTCTTCCTGTCCCCCAGTAACTGGGGCAGGTGGTCCTGGGACCACGCTTTGGGAAATGACACAGATCCAATTCACTTGATACACAGAGGAGAAGTTCTAACGTTTGCCTAAAACAAACTGCAAAGAGGAAAAATTGCCTTTGAATATTCTTTGGGAAGGGGATTTATTGGTGGGGGGGACGCAGATTTCCATGTCCTAAATGAGCTCTCGATGAAGGAGGTAGGCACCAGGCTCACCATCCGTCTCACTGAGGAAGGCACAGAGAAACCAGCACTGGCTGGGGAGCACCTACTCCTGGCCTGGGCAGGATCTGAACCCAGGCCACTTGGCCCTGGAGGCTGGGTCCTTAACCCCCATGCCACGTTGCCTCTAGCATCCTCTCTTGGCACAGCAGTGCATGGCATAAAGTGGTGTTAGGAACATCAGTCTGGATTCAGCGCTCAAGCTGACTGAGGATGAGGAGTGAAGAGGTGTGGACACAGCAGGGAGGACCACAGAAATCCAGGTGATGGGGACCTGTGTGGCTGTGGCCCAGCTTGCACTTGTCATTGGTCCCGAAGGGCAGGAGTAGCACAGGTCGGTCTTGTTTAGAAATGGGTTCAGCCACCAGCCCTTGGTCTGAGCTGCTCACAAATCAGAGGGGCTGGCTGCTCTGTTTCTCCTTGTTTTGTTGCTTTTCTTTTCCTTCTTTTCCTTCCTCCAACAGGACCCTGGGATGAAATGTCCAGACCTGAAAATCGACAGGGGGCCGACTGCCTGCCATGGCTCAGCAGGGACTTGCCGGGGCATGTCTGCAGATCCCCTGGGGGCTTGGGAAGAGGCTGCAGGATTCCTGGTTCTCCAGACCCTGCAACTGCTTCCCCTCCTCCCTCTTTCCTGCTAGTAAATTTCGGTCTCTTTCCAGCCGCTCTGTGTTTGGAAAGGCAGCAGCACTCTGTTTCTGCTTTGGCTATTACCTCAGAGAAGCAGCAGCGAACTGCCAAATAGCTGCTGGTGGCTGGGAGCCTGGACTCAGGCCTGCCCCTCGGATGAGTCATCCCCACTAGGAAGAGCGCTCCCTCCTAGGACCCCAGAGCTGCTGCAGGACAGCCATAAAAGCTTGTATCAGCGTCGCTGTTGCCTTTCTCCCTCTTGCCCCGACCATCCCGCCCCTCATCCTGCTGTCCTCTGTCTGCACCTTCGCCTGGATTCCTGTTCATTCAATGGTGCAGCCTCTGCCGCAGACACGGACGGTGCTCTGCTTGTGTCCACCTGCCCTCCTGCCTGGGCAGGCAGAGCTGGCTGAAGGCCTTCCTGGTGCCATCATGGCCTGAAGGCTTTCTCTGGCTCCCCAGGGCAGCTCAGCCCCGGGTCAGGACAGGCCAGAAGCTGCGGGGTGTGGATGGCCCCCAGCAGCCCTCAGCTGGTGCGTGGTGAGGGTTAGCGGATGCATGCCCAGCCCCCTTGCCCTCTATCGGGGCAACTTAAGGTGTGATCTGTACCATGTGCCGGGTCGTGCACAGCAGTCATGGACACACGCTGTGCGGCTCCCTCCCTTGCCTGTTTTACTTGCCCTCCCTCTTAAGTCATGTCCCAAGGCAATTCCTTGCACTGGCATCCTTGTCAGTGACAACTCAACCTAGGTCAGCGTTTCTGATGATTTGCCCACGGTGGAATACCCCGTACTGGCTTGGCCCTGTCGTAGGCAGTGGAGGTTTGACAGCAAATGAACAGGCCTGACTCCAGACTTCATGGAGAGGATACTCTTAGCAGATACGAGAGTTGCTGAACCAGTTACCAGCCTTGCTAATTCATTAAAAAAATTTGAGTTCCTACCATGTGGCAAGCCCTGTGCCACGCTCTGGGGATGGGGGGATGGGCAAGGGAAACAAGGACCCTTCCTTTATTGGGGCGTACTTTTTTTTTTTTTTAAAGATTTTATTTATTTGTCAGAGAGAGAGAAAGAGAGAGCGTGTGCACACAAGCAGGGGGAGAGGGAGAAGCAGGCTCCCTGCTGAGCGAGGAGCCCGATGTGGGGCTTGATCCCAGGACCCTGAGATCATGACCTGAGCTGAAGGCAGACGCTAACTGACTGAGTCACCCAGGTGCCCCTAGGGTGTACATGTTAGTGTAACAATTGAACAACTGTGAAAACATGTCGATTCTAAGTGTTAGGCTGAATGTAATGTCGCTACTTTAAATTGGGTGCTCAGGGAAAGTGGTGTGGAGGCTGAAGTATGAATTATGACAGGAGGCAGGTGGATAAAGATAGAAGGAGGTCACAGCTAAAGGGGGGAAAACAAGCAAAAATAAAAGAGATGTCCGAATGTTAATTAAGTAGTTGCCTGTTAGCAGGGCAGTGACTACGGGTAGTGGCTGGTGCGGAGTCCAGGCTTAGCCAAGGAAGTCAACCTGGTCTGGGAACTTTCTCTGAGAAAGTACAAAGGGAACTTAAATCTGAGCAATCAGAAGGAGTGATAGAGGATTGGGAAAAGAAGGAGCCTTTTAAACCGAGAGAGCCTTATGTGCAAAGGGCCTGAGGCTGGAGACCGCATGAGACATTCAGCATAGCTGAGTAGGAAATCAAGGGTAGAGGGCTCAAGATGAGGCTGGAGGGGTGCATGGTGGTGTTGTAGCTGAGCAAATACTCACTCCCCTCTCTGCCCCTGCAGGGATGAGCGTACCTGCCCCGTGACTTGAGGTTTAGCTTTGCAGCTTTCTGTCATCAATGGAATGTGAGCATTCATGACATAAGCAGAGCCCTTAAGTGTGTTTGCGCAGTTGGACATGGCCTCTAGCTGTCCTCGATGTGGGAGACCATCACGAGCTTATGTAGGATATCCTCTTGCCTGCTCAGGTTGGTCTGTTGGCTTGGGAGGCCACTTCTGTGTAGTCGTCCTACAAAGATGATATGGTAAAGATGGATGGATAATTGGTGGGAAGCTGAAAAGTCACTTTTTTGGCAAGAGACAGGCCAAGCTGCTGGGAATATGCCTTCATAGGGCACAAATCCTGAGCTTGTCCTTACTCATGAGTCCCTGGGGATCCCCACATAAATGGTCTGTGTGTGTGCACAGTCTAGGATGTTTATGTGGTGGGAAGCCACTTCCAGACTCTTGTTTCCACAGTGGACAACTTGTGGGAAAAGACTTAAGGATGGGCAGAAGTGAAGGTACACGTCCTGGCGAATGAAGAGAAAAGCAGCCAAGCAGAGACATACAAAACTCAGGAAATAAAATGTTAAGCCTTAAAAAAAAAAACAAAACACAAAACAAGTTAAGCCTTTCAGCTCAATAGAAGGCTGGCCTCCATCTCGTTTCCCCGCAAAGAGCCTGCTGCCTCTTGGATTGCACGCCCCAGCCAGATCTGCGGCTCTGCGATGGGAGAGCCTGTTCTCAAAGAACAGGAATCTTTGGTGTGGAAGAGAGTGGATAGCTTAGGAATAACCAGATAGTAAACTGTCTCCGAGAAGCTGTTTAAGACCAAGGTCAACAAATCCAGTCTTGGTGTGCTGGGTCAGAATGGGGGAGGGCCCATAGGAGGACATTTCAGCAAAAGTTCCAGCCTTCTCTCATCAGCTCGTGGAAGAGCTAGATTTCCCTCATCATCTTAGAAAAATGCTTCTAGAGTCAACTAATAGTAGCTGGAACAGTGCAGATGTCTAGTTTTTGCTGAAATCCTGCTTTCCTTGCAGCCCTGAACGACTCCATGGAGTGCAGGGATCCTGTGAAGTCACAGCTGGTCCTTTGCAGCCAGGACAGAGGAGGGAGAGGGAAGGGGTGAAGTGGGTGGAGGCTACAATGTCTCACCTCGCTGAGGATGGAAAAGCTCTTTCTCTTGCTAACATGCGCAGGCACAGAAGCCCTCCCAAGGAGGGTATTGAAGCCTGACTCCCACTTCAAAAAGGTTCCTCTGATTCTTCTCCTGTGGCCATTTAGGATCAGAGAGTGTTTTCATCTCCAAAGACTGGACCCCCCATTTTATGTCTCCACGGCAGCCCGCAACTCACTTTGCTAACCTTAGTATTCCACTCTCCTCGGTCTTGATTGTAGAATTAGAGAATACTGCGGCACAGGTGCTCAGTGGCCCAGGTGTGTTGTGTGGTCTCATGTCCTCAGCTTGGCAGAGGTTCAAAGCATGAATCAGTTACTCCTTTTATTCATGTGACAAATATTTCTTGATAATCTACTATGTGCCAGTCACTTGAGTTACAGAAGTTAATGCACAGTCTGGTAGGTGAGAACAATGCTTTTCAAGTTTTTGATGCCAAGGCACATAGTAAAAATGGTAATTTTATGTGACATACTCTGAGATGCTCTCAGGCTAATACAGTCTCTTTCCCTTTTAGGCTTTTCAAAACCCCCTCTTCTGTTATCTTTGGTTCAGACTGTGGTCCCCAAAGAGCCTATTAGTATGCTAAAATCTGTAAAGGTGGTCACCATGTAAATAGTAAAAACTTTGAGATAATCTGAATACCCATTTTAAGAGAAACAGATTCGGAGACAGATATTTGAGTGCATTTTTCGAAGGGGATGTGGTGATAATCCTGGAAGGGAATGGAGAAGTGATACAGGGAAGAGCAGGCCACTAATGAAAGATGTGTTGTTACTAAGGCAGGTACCACTGTGATGAGCACCTGGAGCTGGTTTCCGTGGGGAAAGCTCTGGGACCTAGTGTAGTATGCACACCTCAGAGCTGCCCCACCCAATGGGCAAGGGAGCTGGAGTACTGTATACACCACCACCCCCCACCGTGATTGGCCAAGAGCTGTACGTGGTGGGTGTTAATTCTCAGTACTTATCCCTGCTGCATTCTATAGTTCTGGAATAAGACTTCCAATCCAAAAATGCATATGCCCATGGTGGCATTTGGCTGAAGCACACAGAAATGTTAGAGACATGGCTGAGACACTGGCAGAGATCGCTGGACCCATTAGGAAGGGGTTGGGAAAAAATTTTATAACACATGATTTCCAGCAATGGGTAATATAGAACTATATTCCTCAACACAAATGCTCAGGAACATACTGTCAAGTGAACAAAAGCAGCCTACAGAACATCAAGTAGAATTAGACCCCCATGTGACCCATGTACAGGAAGGCAAGGCCAGGTCTAGCCTGAGGCAAAGAGGTACTTGCAGATTCCATGGAGGCATCAAAAAAATCAGAATCAAGATAAATAATATTTCCATGCCGTATTTTAAAAATACTAAAATTAATGCAAAAATGTTATGATGAACACAATATCAACATTTTAAAAAAAGCCAGGATCTGGCCCTCTATTTGCACAACTTGTCATCATTCACTTTATCTTTAACCCTGCCCCTGTTGAAGTTTGGCTCCTTAAAATTTGGATCACTTGAGGTGGAGAGACAGTTAGGCAGATGCCCTGGTCACTTTCTCCTTCCAGCCCTCCAACCTCTTGAAAATGCCTCCCTTGGCCAATCGCAGCCACTGCTGACCTCTGATCCTGAGAAACCCAACCTGTAGGGGGACGTCTCTCCTCCTCTGTCCTCCCGTTTCCCTGCTGCCTGCTCAGCCCTGCACACAGAGGAGAGAAGCTAAAGGGCAAGGAATATATATGAGGATTTGAAGGCCCAGGACCAGTACAGTTCCCTCTGGAACTACAATAATCTGCCAACCACAAAAGAACTGGTTCCAGAGCCGGCCAACAAAAGCCCTAGCAACTGAGACTTTTGTCTTCCAGGCCTGGTCATTGGTGGCCAGTTCCTGATGCCAGTTATTTGACAGTCCTCTGGGGCGACAACCTGGGGTCAGGCTGACCTGGCCAGGCTCCGGTTCGAGGGCTGAGAGCACACAGCCAAACGCCAAGTAATCAAAGCCAACTTGTTAAAACCACGCCATCCTGACCTCTTGCTCCCAGACAGTCAGTCCACTGCCAAGAGCTTTGTGATCCTGGCTCCTCGGGGAGTCTGCGGACGGCATGCTTGTGCAGCCAGCCCCTTCCTGAGTGGGGATCTCAGGCAGTCAGGGATTAAGGGACCGATGTATGCAACTTCTCGCCTGTGGCTCAATGCGGTGCTGCCCACTTACCCTTGTGGGAGAAGAAAGAACCACGAGTTCTGCCAGGTCTTTCCAGCGCAGTGAACAGAAAGACCAAAGTAGCTTTGAGAAGTGTAAACTGAAGGACAGAACGGAATTCTATTTCATTCGAACATTCCATTGATTCTCAGTAGTGTTCTTTTTGGGGGAATGTTGGCCTGCACCAGTGTGAACAAAATAATGTTTCCGTCTTGACTGAGTCATTTGGCCAAAGTATCAGTTTCATAGCCAGCATTCAGACTGATGCACATGACCTTTAATTTTCTTCCACAGAAGACTGAAGCACAATGACTTGTTGTCAGGGCAGTGGTGGGCTTTCTTTGTTTTGTTGGACACAGTGGCTTCCACTCCCCTCTACCTGATGGACTGTAATGAATGTGTGTAGGGAGGTCTCAAAGGCAGAAAAGTAGAGAAAGGAAGTTGGGGGGGTGGTTTGCAATATTCCCCAACCAGTATGAGTATGTTGTTGAAAATGGAACAAATCAGAGGGATGCTGTTTCCCAGGATAACTGAGCAACGACCCTGTGTTCAGGGGGTCGGAGAGGAAGAATGTGATCTATAAGTCCTCATCACACTTCAGAGCCCAGTGTGTTGGCAGCCATCGTTCAGGGGCATGGGCTCTGAGTCCCAGTCCTGGCAACACCACTTTCCGCTACAGGTGACTTCTCTGAGACTCCGTTTCTTCATCCATAAAATGAAATATAATGGAACCCACCACATAGTGTTGTGGCAACTGAATCAACCATGCCTTTGATCACAGTATCTGAAAAACAGGAGGAGCTTAATAAATGCTATCTTTTATTATTACTACCGGAAAAGGCCCATCTGGAAGTTCCGTATTAAATGTCCGCTCCATGTTCTCCAGCGAGCCCATAACTCTAGGTCAGACGCTTGCAGTCAGCATTTACAAGTTTGATGTATGTATTGCGTGTCACAACCCAAGAAGGATGGAGGGAGAGCAGAAGATGAATAACCGCTTATCTGAAATCCCAGCCTGCTTTGCCATTCTTCACCCTGCTCAGTTCTCCTTACACTTACCCATCCCACCATCTGTGTAACGCCAGTCCACAGGAAAACACCAGCTACTGCCTGGCCCATAGTAGCTGTTGAATAATTGGATTCATTTGTCTTTGGTTGGATTTCCCCCCACCTCCCCGACCCCTGCCACCCCAACCCTGAGACAAAGCATTGTGTGTCAGTACTCTTTTTGGAGGTTGAACCCAGGAAGCACTGGTAAGAAGCCAAAACGATGGAGGGAGGAAAGAAGGAAGGGAAGGGAATGTACGTAAATAAGCGGGTCACTGCTGTGGGTCAGCTGCTCTGGGATACTGTGGACAACTGCTGTATAGGCTCAGTCCCATTGGTAACTTGTATGGGGCACTGGGGAACACGCCTTAGAGTTGCCCCACCCCAGTGGGGAGGAAGCTGGAGATTTAGCCACGCATTCCCATCAGTCACTGGCTGAACGCTGCTTCCAGGGGCAGGCTCCTATGGCCAGAGCTGCAGGTGGCCATGGGAAAGCCATCAGGAGTATGGAAGCCAGTCCCAAAGAGACGTGAGCAGGGGACTAGCAGCTTCAACTGCACCATTCTAGGAGCGCTGATCTTTCAGATGACCTTTTGCATTTGACTCAGGATACGTAGTGCCTGGTAAATAATCGCCAGATCCGATGGGATGATTTCATGTAACTGTAATGCCCCTGGAGGTGTGGGCCTATTAGGGCAATGGGATTGCTGCTACGTGGGCACAGCTACCTGCTAGTAAATCTGCCTTGAACGGATTGCCTTTTCTTGAAGGGAGCTACAGAGGCCAAGAGCCAGTGCTCACTCTCTGAGTTACCCATAGAATAAGCCAGCATCTGGAGCCTGGGGTTTCCATGTGATAAGCACTGAGCTGAGCAATTCATCTCCTTAAGAGTTCATCAAGAACCATAGCTTTTGGTCAAGGTGACCTTATAGGCCTGGGCTGACAGCTAAAGAGTAAACCATTGAGGTGAAGGCTGCTGATGTGGGGATACCATGACTGTAGTCTCCGAGACCATGTTTGGGGCCTTTCTACATTCCTTGGTTCTTCTAACTTATAATAATAACTATCATTCATTGAGCTATTTTAATATGCCAGGCTCTGAGCTAAGTACTTCTCACATTTATTATGTCAAGAGGCAAAAAAAAAAAAAAAAAAAAAAAGTTATTCCTGTTTCACGGATGAGGAAATAGAGACAAAAAGAAATTATGTAACTTGTCTAAGGTCATAGAATCAATAAGGGACAGTACAGTTGAATCCAGGTCTCTCTGACTTCACAGCCCATTGTGTTAACCCCACTACACTCTAATTTGTGTATAGGTTTTACCATCTTAACCCTGAAATGTTATTCCCAATAGTATAGTAGTAAACTGGTTCCAGGAAGTAGGGTTGAGGGAGTAAGGGGTGGGGAGGTGGGGTAGAAGGTGCAGAGACCAGCCCTGGTTTGTAGCATATGCCAATTTCTGTGGTGTAAATACTCCCACCATGGCCAATTTCAAGCTACCAAGGGTTTAACAACCAATTTATAAAATTCCTGAATATTTAACACTTGGCTTGCACAAGCCGGTATGAACCAGTTACAGCACACCACTGTTGGTACCACATTCCCAAAGGTCTTAATTACCAAGATTTCTAGAGAACATTGTTGCAGTAGCTTCTTTCCTTAACCATTCCACTCCTTGCCCCGGGGCTCTAGGATTATAAATAAGATGCCAGTATTCATTCATTCAACAAATAAAATGAAGTGTTGAAGAGGCATAAGGGGTTTGGGGGGGCGGTTAAGGGTCCCAGTCTACCTTGGGTTGAGTTCCCCAGAAGCAGACCTGGAGGCAAGGATTTGAATGATGAATTAGGAAGTGTCTCGGGTAAACTGGTAGGATGGTGGGGAAGTGGTGTGGTATGAAGCCAAGTCCTATAGAGGGTGCATTTGATTCAGACTTGTTGGGGGAGCTCTGGAAAGAGAGCAGGGTACACTCAAAGTGTGGAAGGGACAGGGCTAAAGTATTAAAACTTGGTACCCTCACCTGTTAGCCATTGGTTAAGGGCTGTCCCCAGAAGGACATATGTTTTCAGGCACTTCTAGCTCTGTACTGGTACAGACAAAGCTGGCTCTAGCACTGCCAGCAAAAAAGGCATGGGTGTGGGTTGATGGGGGCCACAGCACATCTGGAACTCATGCACCTGATCGTGGTAAAGGGATCTGAGGGTTTAGGTGTAGAGTTCTGAGAGTGTCTGCTTTCTAATCATTCATTTAAATGGTGTTTACTGAGCAGCTACTATGTGCCAGGCACTGTCCTGGGCTCGGGGGATAGAAGGAGGACTGCAAAGAGCCAGGGTTCCTGTTCTCCTGGAGAACCTGCAAATCATTGTAAATTGGGATAAATGCCATAAGGAGAAGTATGGGGTCTTGGGTAAATGTATAAGACAGACACTGGATTAATGAGGGTTGAGGTTGGGGAAGGCACCCTTCCTGGTTTGACAAGGAAACTCTTAGCTTTCACCCAGGGTCTTGAAATAGTGTGCAGGGCAACAGTGAATTCTCCCTTGTCTTTGAGCTCTTTCACGTTTCTTTCAGAAACCTTGTACGGGCAACACAACATGTACAGCAGAACCACAATTTACTTGTGGTACTTGTTGATTCACAGTACCTAACTGTGAATTACTTCATCTTACATTGAAATTATTCCTAACTAAAGCCCTATACATTACTCCAGTCATTTATAACTATCCAATGTGCATTTATTCATAGATATCTTGAGACTTCCATACTTTTGACCACCGTAAAGCCTGTAGACTCTAGAATCAGAGTGCCTGCATTCAAAACTTGCTGGATCACCTAATTAGCTATGTATGCTTGGGTAAGTAGCTTGCCCTCTCGGTGTCTGTTTCTTCATATGTACAATAGGAGAAATAGTATGTACCTGAGACAAGTTCTTTTGCGAAGTGTAAAAAGAAATGAGTTGATGTAGGCAAACTGCTTAGCACAATGTCTGAGCACGTTCTAAGCACTTAATAAAACACGGGTATTATTTATATTATTGGATATTGGCTTTGACGTGAAAGGATATCCTTGATACATTTTTTTTAAAAGATTTTATTTATTTTAGAGAGGGAGAGAGAGTGAGCTGGGAGAACAGAATAGGAGGGAGCGGGATTGAGAGAGAGAATCTGAAGTGGACTCTGTGCTGAGCATGGAGCCCCACATGGGGCTTGATCCCATGAGTGAGAGATAATGACCTCAGCTGAAACCAAGAGTCAGACACTTAACTGACAGAGCCACCCAGGCGCCTCTATCCTTGAGTGAAAAAGTAATGTATGCATAAAATAATTTGAATAGATGTTCTCAAACTTTGATGTTAGAACTCTATACCTTTAAAATAACAGGACTCCAAAAACCTTTTTTTAAATGTGGGTTTAAAATATTTATTAATTCATTAATAAAACAAAAATAAATCCATTACATGTTCACACATTGTCTTAGTTTGGGCTGGTATAACAAAGCATCATAGATGAGGTGGCTTATAGATAATGAAAATTTACTCTCATGGCTATGAAGTTTGGAAGTCCTAGGTCAGGGTGCCATGTTCTTGGAGTTCTGTGAGGGCCCTTTTCCAGGCTGAAGACTATGGATTTTTCATTGTCCTCACATGTGGAAGAAAGAGGGTGAGCTCTCTGGGGTCTCATATATAAGGGCACCGATCACATTTGTGAGGGCTCCCCATTCATGACCTAATCATCTCCCAAAGGCCCCACCCTGTAATACCATCGCACTGGAGATTAGGATTTTAACTTAGGAATTTGGGGAGGACACAAACATTTAGTCCATAACACATATAAATTACATTTTTATGAAAAATAACTATATTTTTAAGGCAAATTCTAGTTTAAAAATTTGATTATTTTACACCTTTGCAAGTCTTTTCAGTGCCTGTATTATTTGAAAATAGCCAGATTCTCATATCTGTTTTGCATTCCATCTGTTGTGATGTGTTGTTTTGGTTGAAATATATGAGAAAAACTAGATTCACACAGTTGGAAAAGGAAGGAAAATTTTAATAGCCTTTTCAGATAATCGTGATAATTTGGTATTACATGAAAACTCACCAAGCGGTAGTTTTTTAAAGGTTAGTTGCAATATGAAATCTAAAACCAGATCAGTAAACCTTTTATACCATATTATATTAAAATCATTTGGTCTGTATTAAAATCATTTGGTTTATGTTGTATTTTAAATGGATCTTTTAACCATGCATGATTTTGTGACATCATTTGGAAAATACTGGTTCACTGAGTTGTGGTGATCTTTCAAATGTTGACACATTTCATTATACAATATCAAAATGTCACATTTGTTAATATCAACACTGATCTCATCAGAAAAGTCTTTAAACACAGGAAATCTGTCAAGCACATAGTAGAGGATCCAAGTTTTTCAAAATTCCAATTTTTGCTTGAAAGCTTAAATTTTTCATTGGCAACAAATGCTGTCAGTTGCTTTCCTTGAAATGACAGGCCACTTTGTAAATTTTGTAAAAATTTTCTGCCAAATTTCCAAGAATGCAATAGCCAAAGCTTGTCTGACAGTCTTACTTTCAAGTAAAAATGGTGTTCCATGAAAAATGTGGCTAGTTGAGCTGGCAACGCAAATATCCTGCAAATGCTTTTCTTTGAGACAACCATCACACGCAGTATGTAGCAGGACTGCTTTGTGCGTTCTTCCTGTTACATCACCAAGATTATTGAAAAAAGTGCGTTCTCAAAAAAAAAAAAGTGCTCTCAAGGGTAGAGATTTAATAAAAACAATAGTTTGTAATGCTTCCTCAAGGACAATTTTTAGAAAAATCCAGTTTCACTTAACTGCAAATGTGGAAGTGATGAACCCAATGACTGACAATGACAATGATTTATTGGTGGTATGCCTTGATTTGTGCTAAGGTGCTAGTTTAAACCCCCGCTGCTTTTGTACCATCAATGCAAATCTCACAGTGAAAAAGGCAAATAATGTCCTAGCACTATTATGAAAATAACTTTGACCTGAGGACGTTCTGAACAGGCTGTGGGACCTTCAGGGTGTGCAAGTCACATTATGAGAAATGATGGCTTAGAAAAATGTACACCAAACTGTTGAAGCATTTATTTTGAGGAAGAGGCAAATGACACTAGGGGCCTTGGAGTGGGTGGTAGATTTTTACTTCTGTATTCATTGCAGTTTTTACATTGATCATATGTTGTCGGAAATAAAACAGAAGATATTCCCATTTTAGAAAAAGTATTAAAGAGACTTTCATTCTGGTCTTAGGTCTTTTTTTCTGCCTGAGAAATAGGCATCTTTCCATCCTCCTTCAAGGAGCCGTGAGAACCTAGGTTCCCAGTATTGGAAGGAGTGCTAGATTTAATTGTCTCTTCCAGGCAGAGTGGTGGGGAAGGTCAGTGGAGGTGATGAGGACCCATCACTAATGCACTCCCCAGGTCCTTTGATGACCCTCTGTGGAAGACTTCCTAGACTCGTTATTCCAGCTCCAGCCTTTCCTAGCCGTGACCTTGGGAAAGTTACCTAACCTTTCCATCCATCAGTTCTTTCTTGGCAAAAGAGCAATGATATTACCTTTATCTTGTAAGGTGGTGAGGATTAACTGAGTACCTAAAGACTGTCTGACACACAATTAACGCCTAATAAATGTCAGCCTTTATGAGGATGATCACTCTAACAGCCGAGGTGGTTTTTCTTGCTGGAAGTATCCAACATGGCAGCCATTCCAGTGTCTTCCTTGCTGGTATCCATGGAAAAAGTCTCTGTAGAGATGAGTTCTGGCCATTGAGCATGAGCTCCCTTGTGGCTGTATATGGAAGTGTCTCCTCTGAGCCTTTAGGGTCTAAAGGGGTTGAGCAGAAGTGTGGTCTGTGTTCTCCTTGCCTCTGGAACCAGGCCCTAAGGAGACCCCAGAGAACTGGGCCCTGGTTCAGCCCACCTGGCCTTTTTTGACAGTTGAGATCTGGTGAGGGCAAAATCTTGAGATTTCCACCCAGCCTTAATATCACATAAGCTCAAAGCTTCTCTCCCGTGACCTCTGTTCTTCATTTTCCCTACCATGTATCGGAGGTCATTGTTCTCACTAGGGTTCAGCAGGGACTTTTGCAAGTAAGTTGACATTGTGTTAGCTCTTTTGGGTCAGTATTTTTTCTTTTAACTTTTCTCCATAGAGCGTGGGCAAGGCCAACCCCTTCTAGTATCAACTGACATGCTCCTCTTCTCTGTGGAATGATATGTTCATTACCATGAACAGTTAGAGACAGGATAGGGAACAGCATGAGGTCATCTACTGAATAGCTCTTGAATCAGTCTGTTTCTCTTCCTTTGATCTCCCACAACTTAGCTAGAAGTCACTATTTCCTTTGCTGGGTTTTTGGCAAAAGCTTGGCAGTGGGCCTGCAAGCCTCCCCTAAGAGACTCCCCTCATCAGCCAACAAGCAAATCTGCAATAGCCCTGCTCCTGTTATTTGCTGGGGCCTGGGAGAAAGGTGTAAATGGAGGTCCAGTCCTGGGATATTTCCACCTCTAGCTCCACATGTGTGTGGACACCCCAAATCTGCAGGTCCAAGCACTGCCCCCTGTACACACACACAGCTGCCTCTCAGAGCAGCCATCTGTCCCAGGGCTGTGGACCAGGCCATGGCGGCCTCCCTGGGGAAGGAAGAGAGACCAGAGACAGAGGCTTGCAGAGGCCCTAGAGGTAGGTTCAGGGCATCTGGAGCGTGAAATTTTGAGGTCTGGGTACTAAGACTGTAGTGTGGAAGGGAGCACAGGCTCTAGGACATGTGTCCTCTGCCACCGCAGACTCCTTGACCCATGAGGAGGGGACAGAGGAGGCCAAGGGTGGGTTCTTGTAAAGCGCATTCTGAGCAAGGATGTGGGGTGCCCATGTGTGAGGGTGGGACAGCCTGGAAATCTAACACACACCTCTACTAAAGCCCTTCAGCAGCTCTTCTCCAGCCACAAGATCCAGCCCGTACTTCTTGGTCTCCCAGCCCTCTCCCAGTCTTGCTCCTGCCTACTTCTCAACCTTGCCCATGACCATTTCTAGCTCTAGCCTTACCCTTCTTGGCAGTCCCTAAGTCCCATGCTCTCTCACTGGCAGGGACTTTGCAGGATGTCGTATCCTCTGGACCTTCCCTCATGTGATATCTCATCTTTGCTGCTTCCTCTACAGGAATGATTCTTGCCTGATGTCCTACTCCCTCAGCCTCCCAGTCTAAGTCAGGTCTGATTCTTCAGCCTACATATCTCTCGTCTCTTTGTTCTCTGTCCTCTACGAAGAATCAGGGCATGACAGTTAACATTAGGCAACACTTACTGTGTTTATGCCCATTTCACAGGCGAGAGAACTGAGGCCAAGAGGGGGAGCTAATCTGGTCAGCTGATCAAGTAATAACAGAGCCAGACTCCGAGTTTAGACACCGTGCTTTTAAATCACCGGGCTGGGGATTTTTTGTTATTGTTGTTTAAAACAAACACACTAGTTGTGCTGTAGTTCTAGAGGTCATGAATCCAGTGCGGGCCTCTCAGGGCTAAAGGCAGGGCTGTATTCCTTTCTGGCAGCTCCAGGGGGGAATCTACATCCTTGCCTTTTCTGGCTTCTAGAGGCCACCTGTGTTCCTTGGCTTGTGATTCCTTCTTCCCTCTTCAACACTGGCAGCGGCTGATTGAGTATGACATCAGTCTAATACTAACTGTTCTACCTCCTTTCCTATGAAAGGATCCTGTGATGACACTGGCTCACCTGAACAATCCAGGGTAATCTCCTTATCTTAAAGTCAGATGATAAGCCAGTAATTCTTGATTCTTAGGCTTTCGAGTACAGCAAAATCTCTGGTGGTAGTGGGGGTAAGGGGAGGAAACTTGTGAAAAATGCAGATTCCTGGGCCTTACCACTCCAGTGATTCTGAATCTACAGATCGCGGTAAGGCCCGGAAATCTGTATTGTGATATGCTTTCCAGGAGCTTCTGATGCAGGTGCAATAATGGTGAATCATGATTACTGCAACCACAGGGCCTACAACTGCAATGTGCAAAATATGATTAGACCTTCTGGGCTCAGTGGGGCCCAGAGGAGGAGGAGAAAGGCCGTAAGATTTGCATTTCCCCTTCCAATTCCCATTGCCTGCACCCGGCAGGCTGGGCTGGAATGGGGTGTCCTCCTCTGGGTGTAAGATGCAAGCCCTAGTTGTACCATACACCAGAGCCGTAGCCTGGGCTGTCCGGAAGCCATTGGACCTCCTCTTGCGTTATGCCTCCTCCAGGAGGGGTGGAAGAACCACGTTTTAGGGACAGTGTTCAGCTCCGGCTTAGCCTTAATTTCCTGGAACCTGCTCAGTCTGGTCTCCCTGCCCCAACCCAAGCCCACCAACTCTGCTGTTAATTGGAAGCCAGTGGTCAGATGGAGAATGTGGGTTGAGAACATAATTTTGGAGTGGTCAGCCTGTGGCTATTGGAGCCCATTCCAGACAGGCTGTTTTGTACCTTTTCCACTTCCTCATCTCTTCTCTGAGACTTGTTGACACTTAAGCAGCAGAGCAGCAGCTGCCACTTAAGTGCCATAAAGAGGGCATGCGCGTGCATGCGTGTGTGTGTGTGTGCGTGCGCGCAGAGGGGGAGGTGAAAGCAATTAAGGCACTGTGTGATGGGGCCTCATCAGGTGGGCTCTGCTCAGACTTGGCATAGGCCTTTCCTTCAAGAATAGGTCTTCCAGCAAGAATGGAGTGACAGGGCCACTCTTTGCAGAGGATCCAAGACCTGTCCCCAGGGGATCCCCAAAACAGTCAGGGAGATATCAGGCTCTTTTTCTATCTGATCGTTTCCTCCACCATGCCTGTTCCCTGCCCTTCGATGCCTTCATCAGTCATAGATCATCCTCCCAGCCCACATCACCTTCTGAGAGATCTTGTTCCCAGAGCTCCTGCTGAGGGGGTCTATAGTCCTTGACTCCTGCCCCCTCATCTATAGGCTGTTGACCATGTGGCACAAGCAGGGCCAATCATTTACCCCCTGGTTACCTGGCATTAAGACTCAGATTTGAAGTAAGCAGCCCCACAGAGTAAACCTTTAAGGTACGTAGACTCGGACTGGGCCTGCCCCTGTTGGTACAGCCATGGCTATGGTCTGAATGTTTTTGTCTCCCCCACCCCAATCAAATTTGTATGTGGAAACCTAATCCAGGGTCATGGTATTAGGAGGTGGGGTCTTTGGGAAGTGATTAGGTCATGAGGGCAGACCCCTCAGACCCCTCACCACTTCTGCCTGTGAAGACCTAGTGACAAGCTGGCCGTCTACAATTAGGAAGCGGACCTTTACCAGAGCCCAACCCTGCTGGCACCTTGGTCTTGCACTCCTGACTCCAGAATTGTGAGAGAGAACTTTCTGTTGTCTCTCAGCTCCCAGGCTGTGGTATTTGGTTACAGCAGCCAGAGCAGACGAGGACAGCTATGCTGGGCAGCCATGTTGGGGCCCCAAGTTCTGACGAACAAACAGAAAGAGCTGGAAGGCTGCTCTGAAGCATAAGGCAGGAGAAGGAAGCAGAGGAAGAAGAAAGTGCTCCCCAGGGAGCCAAGGAGAAAGAGGATAAAGAGCCGATTTGATTCCTGCCAGCTTTCCAATTCCCAGTACCGGTCTCTTGTGCAGCATTTCTCGTCTTAAATGAGTGGGTACCCAAATGAATTCTTGCCCTTGGGGCCCACGAGATAACCTAACTCCTCATAATTGCTTTCCTTTTATTTAAGTTAGCTCAAGTGAGTTTGTTTTTGCCGAGCAAATGATCCCTGATTAAGACAGCCCTTCCGGGAGAGGTGAGGCCTGGCCTGACACTCTGGGAAGTTAACAAACGCTGGCTGAGCCCGCATGTGTGCCAGGCAGTAGGATACACACATGGGCCCCGTTCTCCCCCGCAGTGGGCAGGCGTCCGTGGTGCAGGGGAGCCGGGAAGGGTGTTGGGGGGTGTGCAGCACAGGAAGGGAGCAGAGCGAGGGGGACGCATTTGAGAAGCAGCTCCTTTGGTTTGTTCTATTGTGTACTGGCCAGAACATAAAGCAGGAAGTTCCTGGGTCGGGGTCAGAGTGCCAGGATTTAAGCCCGGTGTTCTGGACACTGGTGGCCCTGGGTACATTTCTTGGACCCTAGAGACCTTAGTTCTCTAAGCTGTGGCATAAGGATGGTAACTCTGCAAGGCGCTTGACTTAGAACAGTGCCTGGTGTGTAGTTATGTGTCAGCTGTGTTTTTTTTCTTTTTTACTGGGGTGGGGAAGGGACTGACAAGAGGCAAAATTTGAGCAGGGCCATGTCTCTGAAGGTTCGATAGACCCAGCAAAGGAGTTTGCATTTTGTCCAGAGAAACGATGGGGAACTTGAAGAATTTTGAGCACGTAAGTGGTCTGATCTAATTTTGTACCCTAAATTACACACCCCCAGGGGAGATTTGGCAATGTGGTTGCTAACACCGGGGTGGGGATACTGTTGGCTGTCAGTGGGTAGGGGTCAGGGACGCTTTCAACACCCTCCAGTGCACAGAACAATCCCCCACAGCATGCATGGAGCGATCCCCGGCATTATCTGCCCCAAATGTCAACAGTGCCAAGGTTGAAAAAGCCTAGATTCATGTAGTATGAAGAAGAGAAATCAGTCATGTCCCATCTTGGAGACTTAATTTCCCATCTGTCAAAAGGTGGACTTGGAAGGACTTGGACGGATCAACCGATTTGTTCCTTCCACAGAGATCTGTGTTTTTTTCCATCGCGATTGACCTGGTGGTCTAGACCTCTCTTACATCAGCTCTGGTGCTTTAAGCCTCTCCTTTCAGATAATCCTGGCAGAGCCAGAGTTTGTGAAGAATATGGGCTCAGGATCCCGTCACTCATGGGATCAAATCCTGGCTCTACCCTTGCCAGCTTGCAAGACCTGGAGCAATTGTCTTTGGTTCTCTGAACTTTGGTTGTTCTGTCCATAGACAGCGAGTGATCATAACCCCTTGCTTGTAGCAGAGTTGAGAGGCTTTGGGGAGCCTTTAGCTCAACATCTAGCCCGTAACAGGTGTCCCATCAACCTCAGACACAGGGGCACAGCCCCACCTCTAAGGGTGTGAGATTGATGAACACAGGAAATGTCTGAGAAAGTGAGCCGGGGCTCTCTCTGGATGCCTGTGATAAGCCCCACCAGTCAGCGGGAACTAAAGGCACACACACTCCTTTGAATATTTGCTGCACTGATCACCAAAGGGGAGCAGGAAAGGAAAAAGGAAACCGCCAAGGGGTGTAAGGTGCACAAACCCAGTGCCTCGGGCTGGGAAGGTAATGGCAGACTTGCACGGTTCATCAGTCCATTCATTACTTGACTGAATGGTACCAGGAACATGGAAACAAGAAATGATTCTCTCAGAGATGGTGGGTGGCAGACCTGGGAGCCTGAGTGGTGGGTTCCAATCCCATTTGTGCCTGGAACAAGCTGCAGGAACTTAAGCAAGTTACTTTACCACTCCATGCCTCAGTTTCCCCATCTGTAGAAATAGAGATCTAGAAGTGGTAATAATACCTATCTCGAAGGGCTATGAGAATTCAATATATAATACACATGAAAGCACAAATATCTGTGCCTGGCACAATGGGAGTGCTAGGGATGTCATAGCTTCTCACTTCTGCTACCATTCTTACACGGAAAGCAAACATTCTCAACCACCCCGGGAGTGAAGCAATGTGGTCTGCAGACCCGCAGCCTCAGGATCACTTGGGAGCTTGTTAGAATTGGGAATCCTCAGACTGCACCCCAGAAGTACCCAATCAGAAACTCTGCTCTCAGCTCTCTCGTGTGACATCAGTATTCTGTCCGTTTCTAGACTGTGCCAAGCTCTCTTCGGCCCCAGGGCCTTTGCAAGTGCTGTTCCTTTAACTTAGAATGCCTGTTCTTGGCTTTCCCCATGGCTCACCCTAATTATCTATCAGGCTTCAGCTTAAATGTCACCTTGTCAGAGAGGTTTTCCCTTACCACCCCTCCTTCCCATGCCCTGTCACTCTGTGTCTCAACACATTACATACTTCTTTCCTGGTGCTAATCCCAGTCTACAGTAACTTTCTGTCTGAGTCTGAGTATTTGCTTCTTGTCATCTTCCCTCTCAGTACGTAAGCCCCAAGAGGGCAGGGACTGGGTCTCTGTGCTCAGTATCCGGTACAGGGGAGTACTCCACTGACATTCATAGAAGCAACGGATGTGTCATATAGTGAACGGACAGTGTTCATCACACTGCAGCACACATGGTGAAGATCTCATTATAAAAATAGTACAAAACAGGCTTCCATGCAGACCCAGGCTGCTTGTGATTGTGGACTATGGCCTTTGCAAACGGCACCCCGAGCAGTGCAGAGGCTAACAGAGGCCTTTCCATCGCTCAGCCAGCCCCTGGCTGTCCCTTCTGCCCAGTCATGTAATGGGGCCACACCGAAGATGCTATCTCATTAAAATCGGAAGTGGCTGACTTTTGCTATCACCTAGCCCAAGCCATCAAGCACTCCAAATTGGTTTTCGCCATTTTACACAGCACAACATACATTTGTTAACTTCTCAAACAGTAAACACCACCTGCAAAGTACTTTTAATATTTAATATAACTATAAATTGTTTTGAAAATAAATCCAGCCATGTGGAAAAGCAGCAGAAGGGACAGGAAGCAAATCCAGGCACCTGTTCTGTGTGGGGCAGAGCTGGTGAAGCCAACACGAACCTCAGCCCCGGTGAGCTCTTTTGGCCAAACCAGCTTTTGTCCGCCTGACCAGCCGTGCGGGCCATTATCCTGGGGAGTGTGTTGTGCCTAGTGGCCCATGTGTTTCATTTGCTCACCACGTACTGTGTTTTCTCCTCCGAGTCTCTTTCTGTCCCTGCTCACACATGGGTCTAGGGCCTCAGAAAAGTTACTTACCCCTTTTTGTTTTACTTGCCTTGTATGTAAAATTGGGATGCTAATAATATCCACCTTGCTGCATTGCTGTGGATCTGAATGGGGGAGTCCAATACAGATGTTAGAGCAGTGCCTGGCAGACAGGACAACTTAGGAATGTTTGCTGCGGGTTTGCTGCTGGGTCTGACGGGCATCATGCAACCCACTCCTTTCCTCCCATTCCAGCTGCACCCACCTTTCTGTGCCTGGTGTGTTCCCTGCTCCCTCCCACCACCGGGCCTTTGTACCATCTGTGTCTTCTGCTGAGAGCACCTTTCCTTCCTTGTTTGCCTGGCTAACGCTTGTTTATCTCTTCAACTGTCAGTTTAGTCAACTGAAATGTTGAACTTTTGGGGAAAGACAAGCTCACTCCTCCTGGTGGCACGGGTGCTAAGTGAATCTCTGGGCTGGAAAGGTGGGAGCTCTTGGCTTGGCCTACATGGGGTCCTCTGCCCACTTGTCACTGGGGCCAGAGGACCGGGATCAGCAGCCACATCAAAAGCCCTATGCTGGGTCCAAGGGATTTGGCAGTGCCCCCCGAAGAAGGGAGCTGCTGTTCTTGGCAGACCAAACTGTCATTGTCCATCACAATGAGATGCGTGTCCCAGGACAGTCCCCCTGGGGACCACATGAGGAGGAGTTAGGCAACTTTTGCTTTGGTCAAGGCTAGAAGGATGAGGGCTGATGATTTGGAAGACATTTCGGAGAAAGGAATGAATGAGAGGGAGGAATAGAGGAGAATTCTGGGGTTTCTGATTTGGGTAAGAGAGTGGATAGTGGTATCTGGAAAGGGAATGACCACATCCATGTCTTACCATTGACCTTATGTGATGTAGCCCAAACAAGTAGGCAATGTTGTAGGGGTCTGAGACAGTGGTACCCTGCTCAGACAGGAGGGCCGCTGTGGGAATAAACAGAGAGCCCACAGTGACTCATCTTGCACTATTTAAGCAGATAGATGAATGAATGCTGGTAATAACTCTGCTAATTAGTAAAGGAGAATTAATGTCACCCTAGTCAATGCTTGGCCCTTCTGGCCAAATTCAAGCTAAGACTCATTACGTCTTCTCGCTTGCTTCTTGATCTTTCCGAGAATAGTGAGGGCTCTTGTGTAAGGATAGCTGATTGTCAGTCCCCTGGGTTCTTGACTCTCCCAGTGACTGTGCTTCTTTGTATGAGAAGGCTGGGTGCCTTACTGAGCAATTTGCTACTAGCCGCTGTGTTATCTAAATGGCATACGGATCCAGATGGACCCATGGATGGGAAGACGTTCTTGGCTCTGCTCGTCAGTGGGCCATCAGGCATCTCAAAACAGCATGCCCAGAGAAGACTTTTTGGCTTTCCTTCCCAGACATGACCTTCTCATCTCAGTACATGGCATCACTGTCCACCAAATCCTCAAGCCAGAAGCCTGGAACTTGCATGCCATCTCTCCCTTTCCTCCTATCCAATCTACTAATAAATGCTGTTGGCTTTCCCTCTAAAATATACCTCAGCATCTCCCCATCACTCCCACTTCTTCCTAGTCCAGGGGTTGGCCAACTTTTTCTGTAAAGGGTCAGATAGTGAATATTTTGAGCCTTAAGAGCCAGATGATGATCTCTGTTACAATCACTCAACATACCTCTAGTGCAAAAGCAGCCCTAGACAATAGTAAGCACAGGCATGACTGCATTCCAATAAAACTTTATTTACAAGGACAGCAGCCCACAGGCCCTAGTTTGCCAGAGGCTGCTCAACCATAAGTCCCCACCGTGTCCGGACCAATACCAAACGTCCAGACTGGTCTTCCTGCTTCCACGCGTGCCACCTCGCCCATGCATGATCCCCATGGCAGCCAAGGTGATCTTTACAAAGTAGTCAGATGGTGTCTCTTCCTGGCTTAAAACCACCCAGAAGCTCCCCACTGCCCTTCAGTGACAATCCAAAGTCCTTCCCAATTTTCTCTTCACCCTCCACACTCCTGCCTTCTCTCCGACCTCCACTTGTGCCTCCATCCTTGTCCACGTTGACACTCTTTCACTAATTCCCTTTCTGCTCCGCTTCCTTCTGTCTTCCATTAGAACATTCTTCCCCCACTCTTCTCCTCATTCAGCTCCTGACTCAAATACCTCTTCCCCAAAGAGAGCCCCTCTGATGCTTCCTTGACGCTGCCCGCCCCTTCCTCATGACCCCATGTGAGTCGGTCTTATTTGTGGATTTGTGGACCATCTGTCTTCCCACTCTGGCGCATAAGCTTTGTGAAAGCAGGGACCTGCTCTCTCTCTCTCTCCTCGGCACCAAAAGCAGCTCACGGCAATATAGGAAGTCCTCAAATATTTGCTCACTGAATCCAGAGAGGCACCCGTGCTCTTTCCAGGCCAGGCCTGTTCCACTGTCTCTTCACCTTCAATTTCTCCACCTTTGACCCGGCCCTTCTTATGCTGGTGCAGGAAAGGCTTGCTAGTAGCTCATTCAGTGCATGCAATAAAGCCGGAAGAAACCCTGCCCACCGGAGCCATTGTGCTTGTCCAGGGACCCCTGTGCAAACTTCTGTGTCATCCCAAGGCCACGTCAGGAGGAGGGCTGCTCCGCCGACACCTGGGCTCCACATGGGGGCCTGTTTACCAACAGCCGTCATGCCCTGGAAGGGCAGTGGGGATGCTCGGTCCTCCAGAGGCTCTGGTTCAGGAATCCACCTTCTGTTCCTGGCGCTCCCTGATGTGTGCTACAGGCTTATGCAAGCTGATTTCCTTGTTTCTGGAGTGTTCTCTCTCAGGTGTTCCCATGCCTCTCCTGTCCCCTGCCACCTACTCTGCTCTATTGATGCTGGGGACAAGGGACTGCTAGTTGCCACCAAATATCCTTTCTTCCCTCTTCCTTGGTCATAGAACCTCAGTTTTATTGGAAGTGGCAATGAACCCAGCAAAAAGACTCCATTTTTCTCTTTTGCAGTTAGGCATGGCTGTGTGGCTACGTCTGGCTAATGGGATAGAAGCAGAGCTCTGATGAATTTCTGGGAAAGGTGGTAAGAGGATGCTGACTCAGCTGTGTCTTAGTCTTCTCAGGCTGCCATAACAAATATCGTAGACTGGGGGGGTGCAAACAACAGACAGACGTATTCTCACAGTTCTGGAGGCTGGGAGTGTAAGGTGAAGGCCAGCCGATTTGGTTCTCTGGTGATGATGTCTCTTCCTGGCTTGCAGCTGGCTGCCTTCCCAATGTGAAGAGAGAGAAAAGACATCTCTCTTTTTCTTCTTTTCTCATAAGGCCACCAATGCTATCAGATTAGGACCCCACCCAGATGACCCTCATTTAATCTTAATTACCTCCTAAAAGCCTTATATCCACATACAGTCACAATGGAAATGAGGGCTTCAACATATAAACTTGGGAGGGACACAACTCAGTCCATAGCAGCTAGGTACAACATCAGTTGGTTTTCCTCTTCCTTCCTTCCTTCTTCCTCCCACTTAGAATGCAGATATGATGGCTGGAGCTTCAGCAGCTATCTTGGGCCATGTGGTGACATTGAGAATAAGTGCCAGGTGCTGAGGATGAAAATTGTAGAAAGATAGAGAGGATCTGGGTTGACTTTGTGGAGCTACCATCTTATCACTGGAATGATGTTGGGATTTGCCTTATGATCAAGGCCTGGTTTTCAACTACAGCTGTACAATGGAATAACCTGAGGAGATTTGAAAGATTCTGGTGCTGAGGTGTCACCCCCAGAAATGCTGACGTAATTGGCCTTTTAGGGTGCAGCCTAGGCATCCTAATTTTATTAAATTTTCTCTGGCGATCCTGATGTGTTAAGGATTGAGAACACTGTGTTAAAGAATAAACCCTTGCATAAGAGAATAAACTATATTTTAAACTATGGTATTTTGGTTTTGTTATATGAGACTAACACAACTCCTAACAATCAGGAATCTAATTTTGGGAGATGAATCACTTCCATCTTCTGAGATTTTCAGAGCAGGAACTAGCCAGAGCCAGCAGGAGCCCTGGTCACATCCTACCGCGTTCGACAACATGGACTGGTAAATCTCAATTCAAGCTGAATGGTGACAGAGCTGTGACATATTAACTACCATTTTCTGTCCCTCCACCCACATGAATAAAACAGTGTGAATAACTAAAAATAAACTTCAGGATTAAAATAAGCACTCGAATTAAAAATAGCCCAATGTGGCACTTTTGTCAATACATTCCCCCCCCCCCGAAAGTGAAATCCATTGGTAAGGATCATTAGAGGCCAGTGAACTCTTCCTGTCTGTGACCCACATGCTTCTCTGTGTCCCTGCCCCGAATGAGAACAGATGAAGGATAGGAGCTCTGCCAGCTGTGAGAGAGCTGGTTTAAAATAAACAGGTGCCCGAGTTCAAATCCCAGCCCTACCACTTAGAAGCTGAGCGCTCCGAGGTGAGTCATTTAGCCTCTGTGTGGTTCAGACGCCCTCTACGCAAAATGGGGTTATGGTTCTACCCAGGACCTGGGATCGTGGTGAGGACGACAGCACAGCATACAGAAAAAGTCCTCAGCGTTGTGCCTGACATGCAGTCACTGTTGAGGAAGTGTCAGCTGTCACTCTTAGGGATGGCCAGGCGCTCTTCCTCAACGGCGTGTCCTTCCCGTGCCTGGGGACGCTCTTCTCCTTCATTTCTGGGAAAGGCGGCCAAAATGGGGCTGCTGTTATGAATAGGGTGCTAAATGAGCAAACACATGTCTGGAAAGAAAGGTAATTCATCCCTGGGAGATACCATCTCCCAGGTTCAGGGGTTAATGGGCTCGGAGGATCCCGAGCACACGGGCCGAGACAAATTGGCGGAGCCGCTATTGTTCATCAGACAGCTCTTCAGCCGGGTCCCATTGATTAGCATGGCAGCCTGAGAAACAAATGAAAAAGCAGGCCCCCTCCAAGATAACAGAAATCGAGCGCGAGGGGCCAGACGCCCTGCGAGTGTGAGCCCGGGCCAGAGAGGCCAGCTTCCCAGCCGCTGCTGGCCTCGCAGCTCTGGGCTCCACAGGGGGCTGGACGGCAGCCAGCTGCTGGCGGCGTGGGCGCTCCTCGGTCAGTCTGGGAGCTGCCAAGAGCCGAGCCGCGGAAAAGCACTTACAGATGAGAGGGGAGCACATGGCAGGCATGGCGCTCCGTAATCATAAAGTGCGGCACGGAGGAAGATGAGAGGAAACAAACCATTCTCTCCGGGACGGTCCATCTGGAAGCGTGCGGCCAGGAGTGGTATTACAGATAAATGTGTCCAGCCCAGCAACGGCTGGGAGTAATTGGATGTGTTCGTCCTCCTGGAGCATGTGGAGGAGCACCCTGCTACACCCCCCCCCTTCCCCCTATTGCAGGCACACAGCTTCTGCTCTTCACAGCCTGTGGATTGGTTCAGCCCATTTTCTAGGGAAGAACAGGGAGTGGTGAGGGCTGAAGATTGTAGAAGCTTTTGAGTGGGAGTGTGTGAGTCTGGGAGAGAGACAGGAGTCCTTGCAGACTCGTGGGAAATGGGACCAGATGGAGGGCCGGTCTCTGTGGGGATTTGGCTTCTTTAGAGATCCTCAAAGTTGGGCCCTGGACTGTTCTTATCCTGGGGTACTGGCTAATCGGCTGCATCTCTGGGTCCTACTCCAGCCCTCCAGAATGCGACCCTTCGGAGCGAGTGCAGGAATCCTGCATTGTATTACATCTTTTTGAGCCATTCCTCTGTGTACTAAAGGTGTCTTTCCCCAGCTTGAGTGTGCATCACAATCACCCACAGAGCTTGTAAAACAGGCAGCCGAGCCCCACCTCAGCAAGCATTCCTGATTCAGTAGGTCTGAAGGGGCACCTGCAGCCTTGCATTTCCAGCAGGCTCCCCCTCATGCTGCTGCCCGTGGTCCGGGGACCACACTTTGAGAAGCACAGAACTAAATGTTGCAAACCACCGGACCACAGGCTTTGCCTTCAGGCTGAGCAGAGTCCCATTTGTCAACAAATGAGTGCTATACCTCCCTGTCTTTGGGCATCAGACTCGGGGCCAGAGCTTCACTCCTAGGCCATCCAAGTTTCCTGAAGATGTCCCTCAAATTAATGACCCCAGGAGGACTTCATGCTATAGCTTCCTTTGCAGAAACAAAGGGTCTGCCTAGACAGTGGTTCTCAGCTGAGTGAGGGTTTAAATACACTGCAGCACCTGATGAGAACACTAGACCAATTCATTTAGACTCTCTGGGGGGGGACTCAGGCATCATGGGGGTTTTTAACGCTGCCCTGGGGAGTCCAATGTGTAGCCAGGGCAGAAAACCATGTGCAAATGTTATTACCCCTGACTCCTGTTAAAACCACCCAGGGAGTGATGAAAGACCCTACCACTGGCCCCCACCCTTCCCCTGAAATTCTGATATCCTGATTTGGGGTGGAGCCTGGACACTGGCATTAAAACAAAGCCTGCACATGATTCCCAGTGCAACCAGAGGGCAGGGGTGCACACCTGCTGGCCTAGTAGAAAGAGGCTTGGGAGCAGCAGATCTTGGGAAGGATAACGGAGTGGGATGAGCCAGGGATTGGGCCCGATTCCTTGGGGTCACCACACTCAGTGACGTTGGTAAAGCAGATCACAACAGCATAAAGTAGGTTTGTGAAGCGTGATCAAAACAAATTTCTTGCCCTTATACCAGGAACAACTGCAAACTCTTACCTTCCTCCCTGGCCAGGGCAGGCATTTGTGTGCAGGGTGGGGAAGACAGGACAGGACCTTCCTCTGCAGCTTCTACCTGCCTCCCCTGGGATGCACAGAGAGGGCTGTGTCCCTGCCCGACATCAAGCCAGGGGAACGTGGATTTCTACAGCTTGGCAGGGGCCAAGGAGGAAGTTCTGCTAGAATTACTACCTCACCTATATTCTCTTTTATTAAAATGCTGATTCCCTGGGTTCCATTTCAGCCTTCTGAACCTGGGGGTAGGGCACTGAAACCCGCATTTTAAACAGACATTCTGGGTGATTCTTACGTGTATTATAACAGAGAATCACTTGCGAGAAGGTTCTAGCTCTCTGAGGAAAGGGGAATTTTAGAGAGGTAGGGCAGAGAACACAGAAGGGGTAGTTCTTTGCCATTTTTGGGTTACCCGAGTTCGCTGCTGGGCCCAGAATCTCTCAGAAAAAACGTTTCCCCCAAAGATAAGAGCCTGACCTTTTAACGCAGTTTACATCTGGGTCCAATAAATGGAGCTGACTTTACCCATGTGAGCCTGGGTGTCATAGTCAGCTGTCTTTGTTTTGATGTGTTTTTAAGGCCTAATAGAATGAGCTAGATTTCTGGCAAAGAAATGGATTTCTCTTCTCTCTGGAGAATTCTAAATCTCCTCACTAGAGATTTAGGCTGCCCTTCCCAACAATGACGAATATTTAATGGCCCGGCTTTGGCCAGTGGTCCTGGCCTGCTGTGTCTGCCCATGACAAATGTTCCTTTGTGATCTGCTCACTCTGGGGTTACCAAGGATTTCACATGGGGAGAGGGGAAGAGAGGGAAAGGGGAGGGCGGTGGGGGAACTATTTGAAGTCCTTGACCTTGGAGTTCACAAACCAACTGAAGGACCCAAGGGTCTGTGACCCACAGCCATTTGCTATATTGATAGGCACAAATTTGGACAGTGTGTGTCTTGGGGCTACTGAAGGTGAGTAGCTGGGGCAGGCGCAGACATGACCACCAGCAGCTTTGCTTTGTGGGACTCATGACACGGTGCAACTTTTGTTTCCTGGTGGATATGGGCCATAGGGTTGGAGAGAAAACTTCAGAGCATAGAAAGAATTATCAAGCTGTGGTAGGAGTATGGTGCAGGTGCTCACGACTCTTTGAAAGACAGGTGATGAGGACAAAGCCAGGGATCTGTGTCATCTCCAGCGCTCTGAATCCAGGATTCCTGGAGGTCTCAGAATTAGTCCTCCCAAATATTTGTGGTCTCCGGTGTACAGGGTCGTGGGGGGAAGTAACAGTAAACAAGAACTCAGATTTGAGTCCTTGTTGTGTGCCAGGGAAAGTGCTGGGAGCTTAGCACACATCATCTCTTTTAATCCTCATGCAACCCGGGAGAAGCGCTTTTGGGATCACCATTTTCTAGATGAGGTACGGAGAGGTTATCCAGTTCCAATTAGGCCTCGCAGTGGACAGTGGCAGAGCCGGGATTCGAATGGACAGACTCTCTCCTTGGCCAGCTTCTTGGACCTGTCCAGCCCAGTCTTAGCAAAGAATCCTGCTGAGTCATTGAGACAGAATCCCCCCATCCTTGATGTCTGATCACCTTTAATACCTGGTTAATGTAGTCTGTCTTTGACATGTAAGTCTTTGACCTGCCATTCACAAGAATCCTGCGAGGTCAGTTTACCAAAAGTCCTTCCTACTTTTGACATCCCGTCTTAGTAATTTTCCAACCAACCAACCCCCTGTCTCTGGCTATAAATCCCTACGGGTCCTGCCATCTTCCACATTGAGCCTGATCTCTCTTCCCTGTCACACTTGTCTTGAATAAAGTCTTACTATCTTAGCAAGTGTCCAGTAATTTTTTCTTTAGCAGAATATAGGCAGTTGGACTCTGGTCCCTACATTCTTAATCTTTACACTGTCCCGGCAGACCAGTGGTGTCAGAGAGAACTATCATGCCAGCCACATTTATCACTGAAAATTTTCTGGTGCCACATTAAAAAAGGAAAAAGAAACAGGTGAAATTAATTTTTAAAATATTTTTCTTCCTGAATATAGCTGAAATATTTCAATATGGAATTGATACTCAAAAAATATTTTACATTCTCTTTTTCTCATCTTTTTAAGTCTTTGAAGCCCAGTGTGTATTTGCATGCCGCCCATCTCACTTTGGATGAGCACGCTTCACGTGCTCAGTCATCACAGGTGGTGAGTGGTTGCAGTACCGGGCAGCACAGGAGACTTGAGTGGGAGGGTTTGTATGTGCAAGTGCCCGGGACAGGTGGAGTGCTGAGGGAGGGGGAGGGGGAAGAATGAAGAGACAAGGAAGCTCACTGAGCAAAAAAAGGCACTGCTGGCACCCCCTGACCAGAGGAAGTTGGACCTACCTAGGAAGTATGCCTGGGATGGAGGTAAAAAAAAAAAAAAAAAAAAACGACCCAGATTAGGAAGTGAGAACAGGGGGTGGTGAGCAGCCTGGGGGAAGTGGCTCCAAGGCTGGGGCAGAGAAGTCCTTGTGTGGTTGGGAAGGGCAGGCTGGTGACCCAGGAGGACAGTGTGTCTTCAGTTGTAACGTGGGCTCATCTCACCCAGGATCCTGTTCAAATGCAGATTCTGACTTGGGTGATCTGGGATGAAGCCTGAGAGTCTGTGTTCGTAAGGAACACTAAGCTATGGTGATGTTGCTGGTATACGGACCGCACTTTGAGTGGCAAGGGCTAGAACACATATTCATGCTTTGAATGGTCAACAAGCAACATGGAAGGGGATGACATTGAAACTTTCTTAAGCCACAGAGAGCTTTTGGCTTGAATTCCTTCTAAGCTGTGGCAATAATTACAGCTCCCGGCTATTGAGTATCTTCTCTGTTCTGTACTTTATACCAGTGGTGGGCAAACTGTGGGCGGCCGGCCAGATCTGGTCACTTCCTGTTTTGGTGAATAAAGTATTATTGGAATCCAGGCACACCCATATGTTTACATATTGTCACAGCTGCCTTCATGGTACAATGGCAGAGCTGGATGGCTGCAACTGCGACCATATGGTGTGCAAAGCCTAAAATATTTACCATCTGGGCCTTTCTAGAAACATTTTGCCATCCCTTCATATATTGTCTCTTCACTTCTCATCACATTGCACAGTGAGGTAAGCACTATTATTGTCCCTTTTTTACAGATGAACAAACAAAGGGTTGGAGGCATCAAGGCACTTGCCCAGCGCCTCACAGCTAGGAAGTGAAGCAGAGCGGGTCCTCGTGCCCGGGCTGACCTGTGCCGAAGAGGCCAAAGCCCAGGCCCTCCACTCTGCTAGTGTCTGGGAATAGGAGCGGCTTCTACAAAGTAAAAAGGTCTGTGTGGAGCGGCAGAAGCCAGAGTGGGAACATGTCGCCGTTTTGGGGAATGGACACAGACCCGTGGATTCCTTGAGCAGCACTCCTGTGGCCACACAGGCTGGGTCCTCTCCATTCTAGCTCTCACCCACCCCATCCTCCCCCCTTGCCCACCTCTGCCTTTACCTGCAGCAGCCATGGCTCCCACCTCAAACTGGCATTTCTCTCCCGGCTGTGGGATGGCACGTGTTAGAGAGATAAACACCCCAACTTTGCATCCCTCGGTGGGACAAATCCGAGGCACGGTCTGCACGAATTTTGAAAGTGTGCATGGTGGTGACCTCCTCCCTCTTGGATTTCTCTCTTCTGCTCCCCCACATCACCTACCTAATCCCCAATTTGTGCTTCTGGGGCTTAGCCCCCAAACAAACTACCTGCACCCACACCCCACGTCAAGCCGGGCTCTTAGGGAAACCCAAACTAAGACACATAGCTGGTCAGTTAGGTGCCACAATACCTAGAAAAGTTTACAGGTGAGGAAACTCAGGAGGATAGTAGCTTATGTCACTTTCAGGGGTTCATAGCCAGATCTGTCTGACACATTCCTTGATGAGTCACACCGCCTGCTCTTTGGTGATGGTGATGATGGTGGCCATGATGGCAAGCTGAATGCTTGCTGTGAACACATGAGGACTCAGTGGCTCAGGGCAGTGAGGCATCTTGCCCAAGTTTTGCCCATGTGGGGGGAGTTTTGACCCAAGGAAGCCTGGAGTAGCAGGGGTGGGGACCCACACACGGGAGGCTGCCGTGGGCGTGGCATTGGCATCTCAGTCCTGCCCACTTGGTGGGATGAACATCTTCAATGACTGCTCCTGGGGCCAGTTGCCATGGTTACCGCTGGGTAACCCTCTGAATCATGGAGGTCAGTGATGGTAACTGCAGCCACATCACCCCCTCTGTGTGACATTCCCCCCCCCCCCAATTCCTAGTGCAACTGAAGCTGGGGAGTGGGCAGGGAGCGGCCTGGTTGCCATGGGAACCAAGGGGAGCAGCTCTCATGATCTCATCTCTAGACACCCATGAACTTCACCACAGCTCCTGGGAGTTACTGTTGCTCTCCCCTACCCCGCTTTAATCTCTCCCCTCCCCGGACATAGGCAGGAGCCTGCCTGCTAACTGTGGTGCTGCTCCCGCTCCCGCCCTTGCCGCTCTTGTTGCTGAACCCCCGATCTTGCCTGTCTCTCCCTTCCTCCGCCTCTTCCTTCCATCCTCGCAGAAATGCAGTCTTACAAAGGCCATGAACCCCTTGCTGCATTAGGAGAGAGGCCTGCCTGTGTCCTTGATGCCCCCTTCCGAGGCTCAGAGCATTTTGGTGATTATCCCAGTCTTGTCATCTGTGAAATGGGGACACCAGCTGCTGTGAGGATCAAATGCAAGGACAACAGCAGGACAGTTAAGGGTCTGATCTTTGAGTTGGATCCTGGTTCCACTGCTGTGTGCGACGGTGGGCTGGTTCATTTTCTGAGCCTCTGTTTCCTCTTCTGTGCACCCAGGATCACAGGTGTAACCATCTTCCCCGGATTGGTTGTGCTGTGAGTTCTAAAGCACAGAGCACAGTACCTGTTTGTCTTGGTTCCTGTGCCCCTGCCTGCCCGTGACCCTGTAAGGCTTTGAGTCTGCTAAGGGCAGTGGCTTTCTTGTTCTAAACCAGGCACAGTGACACAAGACAGTGCCTTTTATTGAGAGGGAGCAGCTCACCTTCCAGCTGGATGCGGGAAGGGAGATAAGACACCTCTGTTTCCTCCTTTGACTCGCGGTGCCTGTCGCCCGAATCTGATAGGTGGGCCCCAATAGCACCAGAGGGAGATTCAGAGCTTGGAGCTGACGGGGACACGGAACTTCTCGAAGCCTGTGGTGGTGGCACCCCTCATCACTATCAGGCATGGGACAAGGACAGGGGTGGTTGCGGATGGGGAAAGGGGAAAGATCTGTACAATTCCTTTCCTCAAACTAGATTGATTCTTCCTTCTGTCCTTCCCACCAGCTCTGAAGATGCTCTGATACCCCAGGACGGAATAAGGGGGACAGAGGTCTCTCCAAAATCCATGATGGGTTTTGGGATGTCTTTAGAGTCTCTAGGAATTTTGGGAAAATTTTGCAAGGATGCGCATTTTGTCAGGGAACAGAGTATTCATGCAGATTTTATCAATGGGGTTCTTCAACTCTGGTTTCTGTGGCAGTGTGTGACAGCCACGCTCCAAGAGCTGGTTGTTACACTTTCAGGGATTTTGAGAGCTGGTTGTGAAACACAAACGCTAAATAGTAAATGACAGAAACTTACAATGAAATAAGTGTATTGAAAACAAAGGTAATCAACACTTCCTGATGAGTATACTTCTTGCTACCATTGTCTGGCTCTGGGAGCCGGGTACACCCGTTGTATTTGTAGTGCTGTGTAAGGGTGTGCTGCTGGGCATCTCCCAGCTCTGCCTCAGTGACGTCACATGGGTAGCCGGATGCTGGCCATCGTGGCAGTATTCTTAGCAAATGCTACAAGCCAGCCCTTCCCCACACGCCCACGCTCTTAATAACTAGTGCGTCACAGTGCCTGCAGCACCCGCAGCAGAATTATCTGAGGTTGTCTGTTACAAACGCAGATCCTGGAGCTCCTCCGGACCCACTGAATCCTGGGGGGGGGAGGTCCCCAAAATCTGTGTTTTTAGTGAGCTCCACAGAGGATTCATGAACACCTTGTAAACCCTGAGAACTTGGAGGGGGAATTAGGGAGGGAAGGAGATGTATAGGGAAAGTGAACATGAGGGAAAAGAAAGGGGTCTCAGGAGAATTTGTCCCAGGGTAGGCATAGAATCATTGTAACATGGGAAGACTGAATTCCAGGATCTCCCACCTTTTCTTCTTCTTATTGTATAAGAGAGACATCTCTTGAGTGCACATTGTGGTTCAGACATAGTGCTAAGTGTCTCAATGTGTGTTTCCTTTCTGTCTCCTCTTGATGGAAAAGTCATTTATTGTACCCATTTTACATGAGCATACTGAGGCCCAGGGTCCAAACTAGTAAGAGTTAGAGACAAAATGCAAACAACAGGAATGACAACAGAGCTGGTGATTTGATTCCAAACTCAGCAGCCGGCATATAGAAGGGCCTTGGTAAATCTCAATGGATGGACTTATCTAGAAGTCACCACCCGGCCAGAGCAGCATTTCCTCTGGAGTGGATCTTCTGATTCAGGGTAATTTTTGAATGCCCTTAACTATCTCACATGAGGAAGGAGAAACACACCTTCTCCCGAGACATGAACAGTCAAGGTGGAGCATCGCCGTGCAGGGGTCAGGCACGGGAGAGATGCCTCACGTCATGTTTCCTGAAGCACAGGGCTCCTCACAGCTCATCCTCTTCAGTTCCGTGGCTGGGCCAAAGAGCTTCACGCTGGTGAGGGCGAAGATGAAGATGGCAGTGAGCGTGGAGCTCCCAACTTGGTCTGGCAGATTCAAGCGAAGTCAAGCGAAAAATTAAAAGCACGGCTGGAATCCCAACAAGAAACCAAATCACTTCCTGTTGTAACGAGTTCAGTTTACAAGCACAGCAAGTTCGGGAGCTAGCAGGCAAGTCTCGTGGGGGCACAGGAGGCTCAATGTGAAGCATCGAGAGAGGGGGATGGGGAGTCTGGTTGATGTCCCGTGTGAAAGGTGGATCAGGAGCGCTCTGGAAGTCAGGGAGGGATGTGGTGGTTTCCAAGAGTGGAAAGAAGCTTGAAAGGGCTGTGCTTGGAAGGCCCCTGGGGGCCCTGGAGTTCTGCAGGCACTCTGCAGTGAGCAGGGGGGGGGGGTCAGGAGGCCGTGGTGGGTGGGGAGCGCCCTAGGGGCCTGGAGCCCAGGCTGGCTGGCTTCCCCGGAGGTTTCAGAGGACTTCAGGACAGCCCTCAGTTGAGGCTGAAAAAGAAACCCTTTCCTGCTCTCCCCTCCCACCTCACACACTCCTAAGAGGGCTACTTCCCCCAAACTGTGATCTGCAGGAATTCTGGAAAAAGAGAGCCTCATAGACAGCCTCAGGAACTGCTATATATCATATCCTTTCCCCTAGAGGTGATAATGATCACATTAAAGGTTCTGAGAAGTTCTGCACACAAGAGACATTTTTAGCTTTGTGGGTCATGTTGAATTGCAGGTAGCAGACCCTGGCAGGCTCCGTTCGGATCCCTCAGAGCTGGGGTTCTTGTGTGTGTGTGTGTGTGTGTGCCCTCCCCCCGCCCCCGCCCTGTTTGATCATGCTGTCACTTCTAATGGCACCCCTGGCTCTTCTCAGAGAACTCTCCTCTGGCTATAAGACCTAATGATGCCTTGGAATTTACTTCCCCCCAGGGCAGCCCTTAACCAATGGCCAATATGCTGTCCTAGTTGGGGCAGCTCTGAGGCTAATTTGGAGCCCAGAGCTCCCCTGTGGGACTGGCCCAAAGCTGCCCCTGTGGGACTTCGCTTTATAGGTTGTCCTGGGAGTGTGCCCTTCATGGCTCTCTCCGCTCAGGGTCGGCCTCTGGGGAGCTGGACCAGCAAGACCTCATTTCTCCCACATCAGGACTGTTTGTTCCTGAAACACCGATCAGTGTGGTTCGGATCTCCTGTTCTTTTCTGGCGTACGCTTTGATAAACTCCGCCCTGGAGAATAGCCTCCCTACCACAGAATTGATTTTCTGGAGAAGCAGAGCCCTGATTTGATGAGAAAAGATGCCATCCACTGGGGCCTGCCTGTCTCTTGGTCAGTTCCTTCTTTCTGAAGCCTTCCTTTGCTGTCGTCAGACCCCGGCAGGGTTTCTGCAAGGGCTCTGAAAAGAGAGTTCCTGTTTCAGCATCCAGCCTGGTCAGGGTCTCAGGAGCATAACCTGGGCAAGTCAGCAGATCGGGCCACGCAGACTAGATTTTCGAGGTGAGCATAATTCGTCTCTGCCACAGAGCATGATTTTTGGAGAATAGGTCCCTATCAGTGACACCTTTCTTGCCATCTTGAATCCATGTCTCCCTCTGTGCCATGAGATTTGCCTGGATAAGAAGTCAAATGCCTGCCCGGGCCAGACAGGTCATGGAGGGTGAGTTGGTCATGGTGCAAGGTGACTGGGAGTGACGGGCTGGGACAGAATGGGGAGTGTGCATCCCATTTGAGGGGGCAGCTGCCAGCGACTTCAAGCCAGTTGTTGCCATGTAGGAATTGGACTTACAGGCCAGGAATTTTTTGAGAAGCCAGAGATCCAGATCTTGCTCGAAATCCCTTCCCTTCCCAATATTAGCAGATAGTTCCAAGGTTTTGAAACGTGGTGGCCCCGACTAGTACAGCTTTGCAGGCTTGATGAGAGGTGCCAGGTATGAGGGTGGTCTTAATTATCTGCAAAAGAGCAAAGGTAGTTGGGAGAGAGACACAGCCCCAGGATTAAGAGGTCTCTGAAGCTTTACCCCCCTCACACGTGCTGTCCACTCACTTTGCACATGCTGATCCCTCTGCCTGAAACACTTGTCCTCCAACTCTTTGCCTGGTTAGTTCCTTCTCATCCTTAAAATCCCTGCTTCCTCCTCACCCCTGAGATGGCCTCATCTTTCTGTGAGAGCTCCCATTGCCTCTCAGCTGCTCCTTCTGTAAGACTCCTCCCATTTATAACTACCCGTTCGAAGTCCGTCTTCGCTGCCACTCTGCAGGATTCATGGAGGCTAGAGCTGTGTCTGCCTTGTTCTCTGTTACATTCCCAGCACTGGACATAAACCTGACATACAGCAGGTGCTCAGAAGGTTTCTTTTCAATGACTGAATGAGTAGAGCATCCGAGAAGTTTCCCTAAGGGGTAAGAAAGATCCCACACTCAGCACGGAGGATTTTGCATGCTGTTAGGAACCACTCCACCTAGATGGTGTTGGTAGGCTTTCGCTGCAATTATTCTTGTTTTTCCAAATTGAGGCCCTAAGGGTGTACACTGCTGAGCAGAGCCACGGCTTAGGGCTGTGCATGTTGAGCTTTGTGAATGGAATCTCCTAGAGCGAGGGGTGACACACTGTAGCCTTGAGCCAAATCCACTCACTGTTTGTTTGGTAAGTAAAGTTTTATTGCAACGGAGCTATACCCATTCATTTATATATTGTTTGTGGCTGTGTTTGTGCTACGACAGCAGAGCTGTATAGTTGAGACAGAGCCATGTGGTCTTCAAAGGTTAAAATATTTACTATTACAGTAAAAATGTATAGACCTCTGTCCTAGAGTGGTACAGTACCCAACCTGTACAGCCATGCATGGCAGCCGTGGTGCTAAGTGTACCTCAACCCAGATTTGAGAGCCACTAGCTCCTGAGACCAGGCACTTCCCTGCAGGGCTTGTGAGTAGTCCTGTTTCGGCAGAGTCCTCACTGTCATCAGCACCGTTTCTCCATTGCCAACCACGGATTGAAAAGAAGAGAGTGGGCAGTAGTAATTTGAGAGACACAGATGTATATGGAATAGCAACTGCCTTTCCCCTTTGCCCCCTCCACCTCTTTACAAGATGGAAAGCGTGGGACAAGTCAGAGACAGGCGATGACCCTTTTGGCTCAGAGTTGTCAAACTACGGGCCAGGGGCTCCTGAGTGTGAGAAGGGGCAGGAGGGAGCTGGAAGGCATGGGATAGCCTGCAGGCCCACCTTCCAGCCTCCTAAGGATAAGTCAGTCTCCCATGGTACCATGGGCTAAGTGTTGGCATCACCTCCCCTCCCCAGTTCACAGGTTGAAATCACAAGGTGATGGTCTTGGGAGGTGAGGCCTCAGGGAGGTGATTAGGTTAGGAAGGTGGAGCTCTCATGAACGGGATTTATGTTCTTTATAACCACATCTTCCAGCACCTTGATCTTGGAATTCCCAGCCTCCAAACAGCATGAGAAATAAATTTCTGTCGTGGATAAGCCGCTTGGTCTGTGGTGCTTCCTTGTAGCAGCGGGCCCAGACTGAGACACATGGGTCAGTGGGTAGCAGAAAGGTAGCTGGCTGTTCCCACCAGGAGGGCTGCCCTCTGGGCGCAGGGATCTCAGCAACAAGCAGCTCTGAGACAGATGGCCCAAAGCAGAACCTGGGGGTGGGGGCGGGAGGACGTGGCGCCTGAGCCAGATCTCCTGCATGTTGATCTCTATAGCAGGGACATCCCCACCGGGCTTTCCAGAGGCCCAGCTATTGCTGCTCTAGTTATCTAATGCTATAAATAAATAAGCCACCCCATCACTGAAGAGCTGAACAAAACAGCAGGATTTATTTTGCTATGAATATGTGGTTTGGGTGGTTCTCAGCAAGGACGGCTTGTCTCTGATCTATTCATGCTAGGCAAGGGGGCCTCCCAGGCTAGGGCTGGAATCACCTGAGGGCTTCTTTGCTGGCATGTGTGGTGGCAGGCGCCAGCTGCTGGCTGGAACCTTCCCTGAGGCTGCCAGCTGGTCCACCTCCGTAGGGCCCCCCCATCAGTTGCCAGCTTTCCTCACAGCTTGGTGGCTGGTCCCAGGGCCATGCCCCTGAGGCAGAGCTGGATGGAATTTGGATCCCATTTTCTACCGTGGCCCAGAAGTTCCGTGGCATAATTTCTGCAGCGTTCTGTTCCTTAGAAGTAAGTCACAAAGGCCAGCCTTCAAGGAGAGCACATCTGGAGACACTGCGGGCACGTTGTAAAACCTCCACCAATACACTTCACCAAGAATGAGTCTTTGGAATGGCGCTACAGAGAGTCCAGAAGCGTCGAAGCAGGAGAAGGCTGCCACCTCAGCTCAGGCTGCAGAAGGAAAAGGAAGCCAGTTTTCCTTCTCTCACTCCATCCCTGGGGGGCTTGTGTGGGAGGCGGGAGCAACCTCTCTGGTCAGCGCAGACCCCAGATACCACGCTCCGTCCATCCTGGGGAAGAGTAGGGAAGTCTTTCAATCAAATGTTAGAGTCAGGCTTTCAAATGAATAGGGCTACGCCTTAAGATCCAAAGTGAGACAGCTTTAATGATCAGAAGGGACGGCAAAGTTAGGGAATGAGATGAAAAGTCAGTTGAGGAATCTTATCGTTTGGGGCAGCAGGGATGGGGTCCGGGTTGGGGGGACAGGTGTCCATAGGACCCTGTAGGTAGCAGCAAGTACAAAAGTAAAAATGGGCCATATTTCCACCCCAGTGTTGACAGGCTGAGACTCCTTTCCTAATGGTTTCCTTGGAAAAGCTTTGCTCAGTAGTCTGGTCCCCTGAAGTTTGCTTTTCAGGCCTTGTATTTGGGGGAAAATTGGATAAATTGATCTCTGGGGGCCCTTCCAGGACTAACATTCCCTGATTCTCTTGCTAACAGGGACTGGGTGCTGACAGTTTAGTCACGAAATGGTGACTAAGAATGTATTTATTTCATCAAAGCATCTCTCAGTACAGGAATCATAAGAGTAGCTGGAGGAATTAGCTGTGTTCTCTGATTTCACTGAAAGTTGCATAGGGTCTTTCCCAGTGTCTCTGTCTCTCTCTGGTCTCTCTGGAGATGGCGGTCTCACACACCCCCAGAGTGTGATTTGACAAGAGCCTTTAACACACTTCTATCAGTGGAGCCAAAATTTGGAGCCAGACTTCTTGACTACTGGTAGTCACTTTTACAACCCCTGGTCTTTAGAGCTTTACAACTCAGAATGCAGTCAGGGAACCATCAGCATCACCTGGGAGCTTGTTAGAGATGCAGGCTCCCGGGCTGTGTCCCAGACTGCCACCCCCATCAGAATGTGCATTTTAACAAGATCCCTGGGGGTGGGGTGGGGAGCGGATTCAAATCTACATGAAAGTAGGAGAAGTGCTGTTTGAAGGGTCTCAATCCCTGGCTTGTTATTATTCTAGCTTTTTTTTTTTTTTTTTAAGACATCTGGAAATAGAAGGTTTTCAGAGGTGAATTTCTTCCAGTTTTGACCCCGGGAGTCCCTGGCAACCCGCTGTCTAGCTGGCTCTTCAGTGATGGCTGGAGAACCTAGGGTAGCTCACTGTCAATCACTAGCTAACGAGAATCGTGCAACACAAGCAGAGCTTGAATTTGAAATGCTCTTCCATACTGTGGATCTGGAGAATGCTAGGCAGAAATACATACTGCAAATGATTTCTATTCAAATGGCTGTGTTGTGGAAAACCAATGTCTTTTTTTTTTTTTTTTAATCCAGTCTGATTCTGGAGCTACTGTAGCAAGGTTTCCTAACACCCAGAGCCACTTCCAGAGTCATTTCCAACTGTGTATTTCAGTCTTCAGTTAATGTCAAATGGCTTGTCCTGTTGCAAATCTCAGAAGCGTTTCTGTTACAAGGCGCCTCGCCTATAGCTCTTTGTATACGAAGCAAAATGAGCATTGGAATAAAATAAAAATCCTCTCTGTACTAGAAATACCACACCGTTGTGTTGGGCTGTTGTGCGTACTTCTCTTTTACCATTGCCCCCTTAGACCCTGAACAGAAACCCAATAGGGGGGAGGTTTATTTTAGACACCCACGGCTCTCTACTTGTAGGAGGGTACAATGCTCTCATCTGACCTGATGAAGTACTTCAGGCATTTCCATTTTCATTTCCAGGCATTTCCATTTTGAACAAATTTTGGCTTCATCAGTTTGCCTCAGTCTGCAGGTGAACTTAGTCCATTTTTAGGCCTAAAGTGGTATCTTACCAAAAGCATATCAAGGCTCTTGGGCACGAGCTAAGTCTCTGAGATCGCCCACCTTAGAAGCAAGGTTTCCCAGTGCCCATGAACTAGAGACACCAGGTGAATAGTGGTAACAGTGGGCATTTTAATGTCCTGTTTGACATTTGCTGAGCTTGCTTGTGACTTTTAGTCTTTGTAAGTCTGGGTTTCCCTGAACGCAGAGCCCCAAAGCGAGAGTTTGTGTGCAGGGATTGACCTGAGAGGTGATCCCAGGAAGTAGGAGTGAGGGTAGGGAATGGGGAGGGTGACCTGGAGGAGACCGGGCCATCACAAGCGGGCTTTTCAAGTGTCCTGTAGTTTGCCCGGGGCCACATTGCAATGGGGCCTCCGAGAGAAGCATAGAGAAAGAACACCTCGCAGAAAGGTGCCTGAGGTTCGGGGACTGTGGAGAGCATGCACTGCTCTCAAGTCTAGTCGGTAGAAGGTGAAGCCTCCACTGTCCTGGCCTGTGCATTAGCCCTGCAGCACAGAAGCAGGGAGCCTCCTGCAGAGCGACGCTGGGCTTCGCGCGGGGGAGATGTGGGCCTTGTGGGTGAGCGTGAGGTCAGACGGAACTGCCTGAGGTTCCTGCCCCATCTCGAGATATCTGTATGAGGCAGCGCTCGCTGTCTCCCTAGTAGTGCTGAGGAAGGTGAAGCCCAGAGAGGGTAAGTGGTGTGCCCTGCTTTCACACGGGCCTCGGCGCTCGGACCCCAGAGCCTCTTCTCAGAGCACGCTGCGTGGTCCCGCAGAGGACCCGAGAGAGACCGCCCGTCCTGTTTGCCCAGGACTGCCCAGGACTGTAGCCCCGCAAGTGGCCCATCTGGGAACCCCTGAAGCCCAGGCCGCTGGAGAGGGCTGGAGCCCTTGTGGCGCGTCGCTACCCTGCCGCTCCCAGCTCCTCCCTGGGCTGCCTCCCAAGCAACAGTGCGCGCATGGCTTCCAGACGGTTCCAGACGGTTCCAGACGGTTCCAGACGGTCTCTCTCCGCTCTTGCTCCACTTCTGCATCCCGGTGAGGCTGTTTCCAAGTAAAACCCGGATAAATTTGGATTTCATATGGTGGTTTCTCCTGAGCAAACCTTTTCTGTAGAAAGTGGGAGACCAGAAAGTTTTGGGGGTTTTTTGTTGTTGTTTGTTTTGTTTTGTTTTTTTACTTCTTTTAAATGAGGCCCATTTATTCTAATGGTTGTTGGGAGGGTATGATGAGTGTAAATGAAATTTGATTTACCTGCCAAGTGTCCATTATTATTTCATTGTTTTACTAGGGTTTTTTTTTATTTTAATGAAAAGAAGTGTGTGTGTGTGTGTGTGAGCGTGCATGTGAGTGTGTGTGTAATCACACATCATAAGTCTACGTATATAGTTTCCTAGGGCTGGTGTATCAAAGTACCACAGACGGGGTGGCTTATATGATAGAAATGTATTGTCTTGTGGTTCTGGGGCTGGAATTTCGAGATCATGGTGCTGTCAGGGTGAGCTGTGAGGGAGAGTCTGGTGCAGGCCTCTCCCCTTAGCTTACACTTGTCTCTCTTCCCCTTGTGTCTCCACAGCGTATTTCCTTATGGAAGTTTCTGTGTCCATACTTCTCCCTTTAAAAAGGACAACGGTCATACTGGATTAAGGCCCACCCTAATGACCTCCTTTTGCCTTATCTCTGTAGAGAACCTCTCTCCAAATATGGTCACGTTCTGTGATGCTGGGGCTAGGACTTCAGCATATAAATATGGGGGGGACACAGTTCAATCCATAACACTGTTGTCCAGAATAAGAGGGTCTCAGCAAAACGGAGACCCAGTCATTATTCTCTTCCCCTCATCTCTGCCCATCCCCTTTGTGGATCCCACTGACTCAGCTCTACCTCCTGTCAGAATATCTCAGGTAGAGAACCATCAGGTGTGACATTCCTCCATTCACTGACTCACACCTTCAACGAACATTTGTTGAGCACCGTCTGGGAGGCTAGCAGCGGGCTAGATGCCGGAGGACATAACAGAGAGAACGAGACTCAAGCCCTGCCCTTACGAAGCTCACACAGGTAGTTGGAAGACTCTAGTCCTTAGAGCCTAATGAACTTTGGCTCAAATTCTGCTTTATTTTTACCCAACTTTTGGTGGCCTTGGCTTGCCACATGAAGTCTTTGAGCCTCACTTCTTCTGTCCTTGGTGGTCGTCGGTGGGGTGGGTGATGAAAGTGCTCAGCCTGCAATGTTGCTGTGAGGAGTAAGACCGAGTCCAGGTGAGTGCCCGGCACAGTTCTGGGCACACAGTAGCCAATTAGTTAATGCTGTTCCGTGAATGAAAGCATGTGCTCAAGTGATAGAATCAAAGTAATTATTAGTAATAGCTAATTGTATAAACAGACAAAGGAAAAAACAAAGTGGTAGGTCCTACCCCAGGCTGCAGGGGTCTGTCACAGTGTGATTTGGTTCTGTTCGGCATGTTTCTTTGGGCATCCCCTCCTCATGCTGTGGGTCCCACGGAAGCAGATTGGAAGTGCCCTGCATCCTCAGGGCAAAGTTAGGCCCGTGACCTCAGCCAGACAATGACTGAAAAGCCTATCTTCCCTGGCTGAAATATTGGGTTCGTTGATGGGCAGGGGAACAGTGGGGCCAATGACACCTCCCTGAGAGCACCATCTGTGTGTTGAGGGGTCTTGTTTTCCACCTGGCTTGCTCAACTGGGACTGGATGTAGATGGCTGTCATGGTCCCACGCTGCATACAAGAGGACATCTAGGAAAGGACAGAACTAAGGAATGGAGATGAGGGAGGAGAGAGGAAACTGACGAAGTTGACGGTATTGTCTGAGACCCTGGGTCCAGCCATGCTTGAAGCCAGACCTGTTCCTGAACATCCACTGCTTGAGTCTGGAAGTTCTCTGTACCCACCCAATTTGAGCTGAGCTGAAGGATCCCTGCCTTAACAGTGGGTATGAACAAAGTCATTGGGAACCTGGAGGCTGGTCCAACTAATCCTGACGAGGGGAATCAACTTAGTTTTCTTAAAAGGCATAACATGTGGGCCCTCTTCAAAGATTAGTCTGTTCCCACCCAGCAGTGGAGCCCAGGGGTATTGGAAGGAGTGGTGTGTGTACAAAGGGAGTGAAATGTGGAAAGGGAGGGTGTATTCTGGGCTGGAGAGGAGCTGGGTGTGATTGGAGCTGGGCCATGTTGTTGGGGATGGAGCATACATTTGGACCACAACGAGCCTTGAACGCCAAGGCAAAGTGTCTTTCTGTACTCAAGTCAGGATCCTCCTTGGGAGGAAGACATGGCGGTGACGGGAGCTGTTTGAAAGGGGGAGCAATCTTGTCTCCAGATTGTCAAATGTCAGGGGAGACATGCATTTCCCCCACATCTCTCCAGTGTCTGGAGACACTGAAAACAACTGAATGGGAGAGCCCAGTTCATCAGAAGGTGAGGGACCCCATTCTGTTGATGGCCCATGGTTCCTGTGCTAAAAATACTGACGGATACAGGTGGGCAAAGGCCCAGAAAGAGGACCAGACGCTGAGTGAAGAACTTGAAATGCCTTAGCACGATTTCCTCTTCAAATGGAAAGATAGGAGTGTGAAAGAGCAGGCAGGCAGGTACTGTAGGCAGCATAATGGCTCCCAGAGGTGTCCACATGGAATTCCCAAGACCTGTGCATATGTTACCCTATGTGGCATAGGGACTTTGTAGGTGTGGTGAAGGGAAGGATCTTGAGGTGGGAATGTTATCTCGATTATCCCAGTGGGCCAGTGTAATCACAAGATAAAAGGGAGGTGGAGGGTCAGAGCCAGAGAGAGGTGTGATCATGGAAGCAGATGCTACACTGATTTCATTATTGGAAGGGGCAACGCACTGAAGAATAGTGATTCAATCTCATGGAAAGGTCCAGGTTGGAAGTGGGTGTTGGGATTATTTCCCCCCACATCTGACATACCAAACCAAACTCGTGGATCTGGGTGTGTACTATTCCAGTGAAGGCCGTTGAATCAGTCAGGGGCCATCTTGAAATCAAGAAGACATAGTATTTTAACCGAGGGAATATAACGTTCAGCATTAGATTTAAGGGTCTTTAAGCAGAGTCCCCCGCCCAGCAGCGTCTGCATCTCCTGGAAACTTGATAGACAAGCAAATTCTCAGGCCTCACCCCAAACCCCCTGAATCAAAAACTCTGTAAGACAGTGCAAACAAGAATAGATTCTCCCCTAGAGCCTCCGGAAGGAACCCAGCGCTGTAGACATGTTAATTTTAGTCCCCAGGATCTATTTTTGGACTTTGAACTACAGAACTGTAAAATCAAAAGTTAGCATTGTTTTAAATCCCTCAGTTTGTGTTAATTTGTTACAGTAGTAGCAGGAAACAAAGGAAGCAACGTGGGTCATAGTTCTGAAACCGTAGACTATAAGGTCAGCCCATGGGCTCCAGGGCCACCCTAAGCTGGGTGTACAGACCAGCTCTCCCCCCGTCCAGCCTACAAGATAACTCAAGCTCTCTGGGCCTCGGTTTCTTCCATGTAACGTGCATTTACTCCTACCCACTGCTTATGAGACTTGGAGAAAAATCAGATGAGGTGGTGTACACAATCATAATCACGTACAACTACCCAGCATGCAGCAGGTGCTTGAGAATATTAGCCATCTTTCCTTTCATTCTTTTATCGTGATATACAGGAAAATGTAAAGAAGTAGGATGAGTTAGCATTCAATGTTAAAAAAAGATTTTTTTCTCTTCTTTTAAATGTTTATCTTCCAAATCCTTTTCCGTGGGGGTGTTTAGGGATGTCATTTGTAACATAAAACAAGAGAACTATGAAGGAGCTTTTATGAACACATTTAATAACAATTTTTGCATTTATATGGTGTTTCATGGGCTCTGCCTAAACACATAAACTAATATGAAGAAAGAAAGCAAGCTCAGAACAGAGTTATATTAAACACAATCAGACTACAACTTGTTTTTCTAATAGTTGGTTATAAAACATTTCAGTTAAGTGGATAAAGGTAATTGGTTCTTTCAAATTATTTACCTTTCGATGCAGAAATAAGGGCTGTTTCCATTTTTAAAGCACCGCCTGTTGTCCCACGCACTTTCCCAGACATGTTCCCATTTTGCACAGCAGGGAACTGAATCCTTCCAGGATCCATGTGTTTGGTCCCAGAGTTGGTACATGTTGGAGCTCATGAAGGCTTTGTACTCAGCTCCCTCTTCCTCCCCTCCCTGGTTCTTCTTTCATCTATACCCTCCACAGGTGATCTTACCCAGCTCAGTTATTTTAAATATCATCATGTGCTCATGAATCTGAAAAACACAACTCTAGCCATAACCCTGTGCTTGCACTCCAGACTCGTGTATTGACTGCCTACGTGGCATCCCCATTTGGATACCTGCTAGGCACTGCTGATGACTCATCCTGAAAAGAACTTCTGATTTTTTCCTCCATGGGCTTGCTCCTCCCTCAGCCAGTCCCCTCTCAGTGAGTGGTGTCCCCATTCAAAATCCTGGGGCCTTTACAACAGCTAGTATTGTTGGCTGTGTACCCACAATATGACCCAAGTTTGTCCCTCTCTCGCATCTCTATGCTCTCATCTGTACTTAGATGCCTTCACCTGCCCCTTGCCTGCAATATTCTCGCATATAGTCTCCCTGCTTGGTGCTTGCTTTACTAGGTCTGTCTTGCACAGTAGCCAAGGGGAAATTTGAAAACCACCACTTTGATCTTGTCACCCTCGTGTTCAAAACTCCATAGTGGCTTCTCGTTGTACAACCAAACTGAATTCTACCATGGCCTGTGGGGCCTCCAGGAGTAAGTCTTCAAAGGACATATAAGGCAAATCTTCTGGCTGAGATGATGTGGAAGGGAAGGAGCACAAATTGTCTCAAGGTCTGTTTTAGGGGAACCCAAACTAAGACATCTTAACCAGGCTCTCTGCATAAGGGGAGAATCAAGTCCCTAATGGGAAATTGCTAGCATGCTCTTCGTAATTACTACTCTATTCTTTTTCCTTAGTAATAACAGCCCTGGCATAAAGACTAAATTTCCCAGTCTCCTTTGCCACCAAGTGTGGTTATGTGAGTAAGTTATGGACAATGCAATGTAAAGGTTTGCGTGTGCCATTCTGGGCAGTATCCTTTAAAGAAGAGGGCATGTTCTTCAACCCTTTCCTTATTCCTGCTGGTTGCAATGTAGCTGTGTTGGCTGGAACTCTGGCAGCCATTTTTAACCATGAGGTGACCTTGGAACAGAAGCCGCACCATAGAACACAAGAATAAAGGCTGGGTCTCTGGCGATTTGAGGAATGTCATACCACCCCTGAATTGCTAATCTCCACACTCCTCTACCCTTTTATTATAAGTTTGTCTGTTACAGCAGAAACAAATGCTAACTACTGTGGAGGAGGGGCATGACCAGACTAGAAGCGGGGAAAAGAGTTTCAAGATGTCTGCAGCTCACAAAGCAAAAGGCCTGAGTGGGCTGGTGGAGATGAAGAGATGTGGAAAACATTAAGAAGGTGTAGGATGCAGAAACCTTGATAATAAATTAGAAGTGGAGCCTGAGCACGTGAAGGACAAATGTCAAGGATGCCTCCCGGTTTTCTGGCCTGAGCAACCACATGGTTGCTAGTGCTAGTTACTGAGTGAGGGACCCAGAGAGCACAGAATTAGCATTTCTGTGAAAGAGCTTTGTAATGCTGTTTATCTCTGGCATTTTGTCATCTGAATTACTGTATTTATGTCACAAATTTGTGGTAAAATGACCGACTATTTAAATCAATGCGTATGATAGCGCTATTGTCTAAATTTCACTTCTTTTCCAAATATCTGTAATTTCCATTTCTCATTTAGAGAAGTGCCCTTGTTAGGGTCTATTTTTAGGGATTGGTTCTTAGGGAACAATGTTTTTCTCCCTGTGAGCTCTGGGTCAGTACGATCTACAACACGCATAGACTGAACCCTGGGCTCTTGGTGAGTAAGAGAAATTCCATGAAAGATAATCTCCCAGGCCCTTATCCACAGGCCTTCCTTACATTAGATTTATGATTTGGTTGGGGGGGGGTGGGAAGGGTAGTTCTAAAATGTGCTTGGCGCTTTAACTCATGTGGCCTTCCCACTTATTTGGGTTGGCAGAGTCACTCATCTTCTTTATAAAGGCTTGGCTCATTGAGGATGGTATTTTATATTTTTTATGTTAAGCTGGAATTTCCGGATTGGGTTCTGCAGCATATGGCTCTGTTTTTACTAAGTTCTGGTGGGCTGACAAAGGAATTTTCTCTCTTTTGTTTATTTCTTGCTGAAGTTGAGGATCTGATCCCCATGGAGGAGCAAGGGAAGCATTGGCAGGGGAGAGATGGTCTATCCAAACACAGGTCTGTCCAGCACAAGTCACATTTTGGTTCCAACTCTGGAGATCTGGTTATCCTCAGACTCCAGGCCAGAATCGTAAACACAAGTGAAATGAACTGTGCCGAGGTCCTTCTTTTCACAAAACAATTGGGCTACATATGAAACTGTTACCCTAAGACATCTAGTTGTGGACCCCCTAGTTGTAGGATGGGGGTCCCTGACTCCACTATGTAGAATGATCAGTCAGTCACTTTCTTAAAGACTTCCAGAAGAGTTGGCTGCTTTAGAAGAAAGGGCTACTGCATAGCCAGCCTCAAAAACGGCCCCCGGTATTCCCCACCTCCTGATATTCACACACCAGTATGTGTAAATCATTATCAACACATCATTATGTCAGCTGCTTCCACTTTGAATCCTTGTGTATCCAGTAGAATTCTACAAAAATGAATGCTATGACTTCCAAAGCTGGCCCCTAAAAGACACCACAGTGTCAACTGTCATGCTTTTCTTGGATCACCCATTCAGGGCAGCCAGCTGCCATGTCCGGAGAACACTCAGGCAATGCTGTAGGGGAGTCCGTGTGGTGAGGAGCTGCGGCCTCCTGCCAACGGCCACAGGACAGAGCCATCCTAGAGGCCTCGGTCAAGCCTTCAGATGACGGCAGCCCCCCACTGACATCTTGGCTGCAACCTCATGAGACCCTAAGCCAGAACCACCCAACAAAGCTGCTCCCAAATTCCTGACCCACAGGAACTATTAGATAGTAAATGTTTATTGTTTTAAGCCACTGAGTTTTGGGAATAGCAATTGATGACTAATACAGGTATACTTCTAAAAACATGATGGTGCAACTTGAGAATCTTACTTTATTCATCTTGAAATAAAATAGCAAAATAAAAACTTCTCATAGGAAATATTTTCTGTAATTTTTTCCCTTCTTAAAAATCTTAATTTTTTTTTTTTTGGTATTTTTGTGAATGGATGTGGCAGTTGTTTGTCATTTGTGGTTACTCCTCTTCAATTCACTTCACCTCGTAGCAGTTGGAATTCCTATCAGGGATGTGATTCTCCCGTGATGTAGAAAGTCTGGTTAAAATATCTTCCCTTGGGTTCCTGTAAAGCAGACCTTGAGACAGGGATTTGAGTGCAAGCAGTTATTTGGGAAAAGGTTCCAGGAAACCCTGAGAGAGTGTGGAAGTGGGACGTGGAAAGGAGGAAGCCACTGTCTCTTATTTGCATTAAAACTCCGGTTATCACGGTGGGCACCTGGGCTCAATCACACTGAGGACCTTCTGAGAAGGAACAGACTTCAGAATTTCTTTCTGAAGGGGAAGGAAGCTAGATTGTGGATTTTCCAGACTCTGTCCTTCATTGGTTGAGGGTAGCCCACTGGCCAGGGAGAACAATCTGTACGTAGGTAAACCTGTAGGTAACTTCTGGTGTAGGACAAAAGGATAAAGATGGGCCTTGACCACAGCTTCTGCAGAGGGCAATTCCTGGTGACCACTTCCCACAAGGAAAGCCAGTTGGTGGAGAGGGTGGGGAAGATGTGGAAGAGAGAGTATAAGACCTCAACTGAGTTCCCCGGGCATTTTCTCTACATACTTTGGGTCCCAAGCAGTACAAGAGAAAGGACAGCTTAGAAGTCTCTCATGGAGTTAAAAGCATTTGGATCAGACTGTTCTAGGTTCTGGACTGCAGCTCTCCTCCCTGCTTTCTTGGTTCCTGTCTGTCCTAAACCCAGTCCCAATAAATCATGGAGGTCTCCTGTAAATTCCACAAGCCCTGGACATCCTTTGGAAGAGTTCCTCTTTGCCTAGGTTGGCCAGAGTTGGGTTCTGTTGCCTGCAACAAAGAAGCCTAACTGAGACAACAATGGGTCTTACTGAGATTAATAGTAAAGTTCACACTTTTCCAACCCAAATCCCTGCGGGATAGGATAGATTTAAGAACTTGCTAAATGGAGTCTAAAGGTCATCTGTATGTGCAAGATATTCAAGAAGGCTTTGAAAAAGAAATGTGAGGCTGCAAAGATCTATGGCAGCATTAAGTGGGGACTGCAGTTTATAGAACCACTGGTTTAAAGATAAAGGGCCGCTGGCGGGTCTAATTTGGCAGACAAAAATTTCATTATCCAGAGCACATAAGCCTCTCCCTCTGTCGGACAAGAGATGAGATCCTGTCTGTAAAAGCTTGCTCTCCATTTCAAAGGTCAACACTCAAAGCGTGTGCATCTGCCACCCTCTTACTGAAGACCAAAGACTGGGTAGGAATGACTTGATATTTAAGCATGACCTGCCTATCTAGACCTTTTCATTCTCTCGTGCTCTCTTTCTCTTGCTACCACTTACACGCCAGTACCTGCAGACCTCAGGGCTTCAAAACTTTCATTAGCCCATCAGCAAAGGATGAGGAAGGGCTGTTTGCAGTGAGGACCTCTGCAGGTCACGAGCAGTAATGCTGCTCATTTTCATACGGTGTAGACCAGCTACTCATCTCTGGTGCTGAGGGGCGGGAACCAGTTTCTGAAAATATTGGCCTGCTGAGGTCGTGCACATGGTGAGGTTGGACAGTCATCGTGGCGTATAGCGTAGTGGCTCAGTCACAGTTGGTCCTTCAACAGCCTGGGTTCAGGTCCTGGCTTGTTATTTTCTGGTGGGGGATGCGGAATTTCTCTAGGTCTGAGAGTCGTTGTCTGTAAGGTGGAATAACACCCACCTCATGGAGTTCTTGGGAAGGAGGATTAAATGAAACAGCTTCCGGCAAGTGTTTAATACTGCCCATATCATGTATATCGGTGAGGGTCACAGCAGGAAGCAAACAGTAGACTCCGACTGGGCACCTCAGGGAGAATTTAAGAAATGGACTGCTTACAAGGTGTAGGCAGGCTGTAGGAACATCAAAACCTCGAGAGTGCAGTTATCTAGGGCTGTTACCACCCCTGCTCAGGGACGCGGGGAGTGGGGGGAGGCTCACTGGAACCCTGACACCAAGAAAGTTTTGTAGAGAGGGCCATCTGACAAAGCTGTAATGAGGGAAGCTGCCACCATGGCAGGTCTGGAGGAGGAGGGCGGGGAAATCACCCTCCTGACCTTCTTCTCTTCCCTCCCTCTAGAGTCCTCTTGTTGGCGCTCCCTGTTGGTTGACCCAACTGGGGGAAGATATGAACAAGGCACAGAGCAAGATGGGAAAGGGCACAGCATGGATCTGGATGGACCAATAAGAAATGTCCAGGCTACAATTACTGCCGGCGTTTCTGGGATACCTAAAAGAAACTTAGAGGAATGCCAGGGGCTTCTAATCAATGTGTCTGTGGAATGGCCATGGAATTTTTTTCTTCTGAAAAGTCTCTGTTGTCTGAAGTTTTTCCGTGTTAAGCTGTCTTGATTTGAAATTACTAGGGTTCCTCTTTTTCCAAACTCCCCACCTAGTTTTGGAAGAAGACTGGATTGGTTGAAGCACCTTCTCCCCTCCTTTACTCATCTCTTTCTAGAAGTCTCTCAATTCTGGTAAATTTCCCATCACCAGCTTCCCACTGAGCATGTGGTTGCAAGTTCAATTATAATGGCTAGAAGTTCAATACAGTCTCCCCAGGCCAAAGCTATAGGAAGCGTGGTAGCTAGATTGAGGACACACAGTTAGACACCACGGTTGGGCCATGAGCGTCCAGCTTTGCCTTTGAGGGTTAGCTGAAGTTTGTAGGAGGGGCTTACTCAATTGATAGGATTTGATCGTTCCCCCCTTCCTTTTTTATATCCTCATGTTTTTATCATTTGATTGGATTCTTGTATTTCAATAACCTCCTGTTTGAAAATACATTGGCTTATTGATAATAATTTAAAATACTTATATGTTGAATTTATATGATTAATTAGCAAACTATTCCTCATAAAAAATTTACTGTAATCTTCAGCTCCACCTAAATTTTGGAAGACTATGTATGTCTTATGACTTTAGCAAACTCTTCTGAAATGCCCACATTGACTCCCCAATTTAAAAAGTTTATAGAGAAATGTTTGCTGACAATTAGAAATTCTGAGTTTCAGCTCTTTGGAAATGGCCAGGCCTTTATACCCCCACCCCCACGTCAATCAGGCACAGATGTGCCCCCTCCCTCAAGGGCTCTCTGCAGCTGAGACAATCCCTCGGGGCGGATGGGTTTTCGGCTGAACTACCTACAGCCCTTCTGACCCCTTGGGCACCAAGGCCTTCCTTGAAGGGGGATTTAGGAAAAGCATGACCATGCACTTCACAAAGACCTTGAGGGAAGATGTGACTTTATACCCATCTTGTAGGAGGGGAACCTGAGATTTAAGGAGCTGAAAGATCTGATTCAAGATCATATAACCATAAATCCACAAGCCAGTGCCTGATACTCTTAGAACAAGAGTTTTATTTTAAAAATTCTCTGTTTCAGAAAGGAAATTTAGTGCATACACCAAATATCATACTTTATCTCTGTATTAGTTTCTGTTGCTGCTGTAACCAATAAGCACGAACGTGATGGCCTACAACCACACAGACTTATTATTTCACAGCTCTGGAAGTCAGAAAGCCTGAAATCAAAGTGTTGGCAGGGATGCATTCCTTCTGAAGGCTCTAGAGGAAATCTGTCTCCTCGCATTCTCCAGCTTTAGAGCCACCTGCATTCCTTGGTTTGAGCTCCTTCCTCTGGCTTCAAAGCCAGCCCCATAACCTCTTCCAGTCTCCTTGCTCTCTTTGACCTCTGCTGCCGCCTTCTTGGCTCCTGTGTCTCTGAGCCCTCCGCCTCCCTACTGGAAGGACCCCTGGCATCACAGTGGGCCCACATGGATAGCACAGCTCCCCTTGTTATCTCAAGGTCCTTCATTCAATTAGATCCACACAGTCTGTTTTGCCATGGAAGGTGACATTTTTTCAGGTTTCAGGAATTAAGACACAGACATTTTCAGAGGCCGTTATTCTATCTATCACAACCCCAGAGGTGTTCAGGAGAGCCATTGTAATCAGAATCATTCGTACTTCTGCAGCAAAATGTGTATACCTTCATGCCAAATCATATACATCAGTGGTTAGCAAACTATAGCTCATAGGCCAAATCCCACCTGTTTTGCAAATCTGTTTTATTAGAACACAGCCCCTCCCACTTGTTACCGCTGTTTTCATGCTATAGTGGCAGACCTGAGCACTTGAGACCCACAAAACCTAAAATACTTCCTGTCTGGCCCTTTACAGAAAAGAAAAAAAATGTGCTGACCCCTGGTATAATATCTCTAAATCGTTAGATCAGCTTTGCTCCCAAGTGAATTTTCCACAAACCTAAAGAAAATCTTTGGTTTGCAAAGCCACTGAATTTCAGAAGTACAAAAAGACTCCTTGCTAGTGACTGAGCAGAGGTCTTGAGCCCAGATGGCCGCGAAGCCCACCCTTTTAACGCAAACAGTCCTTGACCCCATTTCCTTTGTATTTAAGGCAAGAGTGTGATGTGTGTCTTTACTGGGCCCATTTTAGTATCTCAGAGGCCAGAGTCTTGAAGTGGAATGTGGCCCTGGGTACCCCCCGGTCCTTGGGTCTGAAGATAATAGTCCAAAGGCCACTTGGGACCAGAGGTGTGGTAGCTGGAGCAGTGATTTCATAGCCACACACCTGAGAGTCTTCAGCCAGAAGCGTGCACTCCGATCAGCAAGGTCACCAACAGACCCGGCCTCCCTGTGGCCTCTCCCGAGCTCCTTCACACATTGACATTACCAGCTTGGTCCCTGAAAGGCATTTGAGATTTAACTGCTGACCTCATCTCCTCCCTCCCATCTTATAGAGGGAGAAAACAAGGTCCGAAGTAGCCCCTAGCGTCAGGACACATAGAAAAGAGGTGGCAGAGCTGGGACCAGAACATGGTTCCTCTGCTTTCTCGGCCAGTTTCCCTTCACTTCGCTATAGGTACTTGGTCTTGGCACAGGGCCAGCTGTGATTCATGCACACAGCCTTTACTGGCTTGCTCCCCCTGCCACGTCAGTCCCCTCCTCTGCTTGACTTTGTTTTCCCCGCAGGTCACCAGTAAATCACTTGCCTAAACAGTCATCACCTTCAGATGTGCAGCAGTGGTCCCAGATGTTGTAATCTCTCTTGGCTTCCTTTGGTACTCTGGAGAGAAATTTCCTTGGAGATCTTCCAAATTCGGGGCTGAGAACTTGTTATCACATGAGTTTCAGACTATGCCAGACCTGGGCTTTCAAAACCATCACAGCTCACCTTTCCCCTAAGTCAGGGTTGAGTTGTGGTCTGAGACAAAGGCACCCAAGTCTGGGCGGGTCAGTTCTAGATGGGGTTCTCGGGTCTTGTTGTTAGAAGGAAGAACTTTTGGCCCTGGGATGATGATCCACTGACATCATTCTCCCTGAGGTCATTCCTGAAGGGATTCCAGAAAGAAAGAAAAAAAAATCTACCTTAATGAGAAAGGGTATAAAATCTCTTCCAGCTGTTGGACTTTTGTGAGGACGATACAGTTTCCTTATGGAGCACTCCTCCTCTGGTTTGAACTTAGCCAAACCTCCTCCATAAAGTATCCACCATAGGGAAACAAATCACTTTTTAATTAGAATCCTTAACGATAAGTTCAGGGATAAGGCCAAGAACACCCTGGTATGCTCCATTACATCCTCCTCTTGAGAGACCTTGCAGAGAGCTGGATGTTTCTAGAAGCTGAGTATCTGTTTTCTCTGCGTTTGAATGTAGGTATTATTTTCATTACCATTTAATTCCTTCAACAAGTATATGGTCATTGATGTAGACTGCAAGTTGAGCCTGGAAGAGGTCTGGTACAGGGAGGAAATTTAAATTCCCCCATAATTTCCATCCACTAATCCTCCTCCCGCCGTTCAAAACGAACATACAATCTGAGTAAAAATAAGGAGCTTCTCTGCAGATGCACTTCCACGCCAAGACCTCAAGCCATTCCCTTCTCTTCTGCCATATTGTCCACAAGCGTCTCTAGAGGGAAATGGTTCAAAGCCACTGTTTGGAAGTCAGACAATCTTACTGAAACTCTGTTTGCAACTTGGATAATTACCGTTATGATCGCCACCATTCAATACAATAGTATTTTTCTGGGATATATGCATAGATGTTTTCCCAAAGGTCCAAGCTGAGGGAACCATGTAATGTCCAGTAGCCCCTTGATAGTTCATGCGGGCTGTCCATGTTGGTGGGCATTCCATCATATCAGCCCTTCATCTGGGTGAGCCCAGAGTTTCTGTGAGGCTCTCGCGCACAGAATTTGAAGTCTTCATTTATTCTCTGACTGTGCTTGTATATGCCTACTAAGTATGCTAGGCTCTGGCAGGAATAGTCTGCTCCCTCTGCTGTAACTCTTATGAGTATATAAAACTGACGCTGGATTTCTTCCTTCACACTGGGCACTGTTGTAAGTACTTTATATGTATTAACACGTTTAACCTTCACGAGAATCCTATAAAGCAGGTACTATAGTATTATTATTCACATCTTACGGAAGAGGAAACCGCATCAAGGAAAGGTTAAGTAACTTGCCAAAAATCACACCGGTAATGAGTGGCAGGACCCTCACTGGTTTGGGTCCCAAGTCTGTGCTTTTAACCATCACACTCTATGAAGATTAAGAAGGGATGCTTTCTGTCCCCAGTGTTGTTACAGCAGGGCTGCAAACGCAAATGCTGACAGGGAGCAGGCAGGAAAAGGAAAGGAGAGAAATAGGCTGGGTGGGCAATGGGAGGAATAGACAGCTCCATCCCCTTGCAGGGGACAGCTGCTGCACAGACCCAGCCCATCATAGCCCCATAAACCCAGCATGGCCCTGCTCACCCATGCTTCAACAGAAGCCAGAAACACAGAGGTTTGAAATCTGAACTCCCTTGCTAAGAAAAAAATTTCAGGTTTAGCAAGTATCTGCAAGCCGAGTTGAGTCTGTGGGTTGTCAGCTTGCTAATCCAGGTGATCTAACACATGTGTGCTGGTACCTGTCATGTGATGGGGGCAGTGCTATGCTCGAACAGGGGCACATTAAGGAAATGCTAGGGGAATTCAGAATAATAGAGAAAGGTGCCGTCTATAAGGCATATGTAGAAAACATGGCAGCCAAGGTGGTCTGTGAAAAGGGGCCAGATTTGTAAATGCAGAGAGGCATGCGAAGGGCATGTAAGGGGGATGGTAAGTTCTGTTTGTCCCCAGGGAAAGAGTCATCAAGTGTTGAACTGTGCTGTACTGGTTGGTAGGCGGCCATTGCTCCCCTAAGGTGTCCTCCACTAGACCTTTCCCGGAACCAGAAACTAAAGGGTTAATTCAGGGCACCGCTGACTTCTCCTCTGCTTGGTGAGTGCCTGTGGCTCCTGGCCAGATATTTCAGCACTGCTGCCCCTGACCGTAGTAAGGGTCACGGAGTTCAAGCTGGCCATGGGAGCCAGGCTGGTCATACTGACCCTGGGTGCCAAGCCCGGGTGTGGGGACCTTAGCTTGGGAGAGTCGCGGAAGGTTTTCGCGCAGGCCCTGACTTGGCCAGCTTTGGGCCTTTCAGTTCTGGGTCAGGTTATTGGAGAGGCAGGAGTGGAGTTCGGAAGTGGAGGAGGGGAGCCCTGGTGACAGGAATGGGGGCAGAGGCAGTGGGAATGAAGTGGGAGGGCACAGGCAGTGGAGAAGCAGGGCTGGTGAGGAGGTGACCCTGGTGTGGCTTCCAGAGTGAAGCCCAGGTGCGTGCTGGCCTTCTTGGGTACCTGGGCGTGGGGGAACAGGGGGTGGGGAGGAATATGAATCATCTTCGGGGCATTTTGGTTTTGAAAAACTGCTGGAACTTTCAGGCCATGTATATTATTGAATGTCTTTCCCAGGAGGTTAGCATGCCTTCAGAAACAGAAACTATACATCCATCCCCTGCCCTACTCCCCGGAAGAAATTCCTTTAAAACATGTCAGCGCTTTGAGGGAGGGGTGCCTGGGTGGCTCAGTCCGTTAAGCTCGGCCTTTGACTCAGATCGTGATCTCAGGGTCGTGGGATCGAGTCCCACGTCAGACACTGCTCAGCAGGGAGCCTGCTTCTCCCTCTCCCCCTCCCCTCTGCTCATGCATTCTTGTGCATGCGAGCGCGCGCTCTCTCTCTCTCGCTCTCTCTCTCTCTCTCTCTCTCTCTCGCTGTCAAATAAATAAATAAAATCTTAAAAAAAAAAAAAAACCAACAAAGCTTTAAGGCAATGGAGCACAGGACTGGTAAGTTTTATTTCAGAAGATGAAACACTAGATTTGGGAACTTTGTGAAAAAAAGTCCACGTAGACATTGCGGAGGCAGCTCAGCAGCCAAGGAAGTAACTTTTATTGCACACCTGCTCTGTCCCAGGCACAAGGCAAGACTTCATGTAGATTATCTCGTGTGATAATCAGAGCAGAGAGGCCCTATGAGCTAGGTACTCCAAATAGTCCCATTTTGTTTATTTTTGCTCTTTATTATTCCCATTTTAAAGATGAGGCAGCGAAGGCCCAGAGATGTTACGTCACTTGTGGGAACCGTCCAGAAGAAAGACGAGGACTTGTGAGGCAGACTGGCTTCACTTTAGGATGTGTTTCAGAGGTGGCCCTGGCTCTGGGGACATTATTGTCATCAGCTGCAATTCTGAGGTTTCTATGCGTGTCTCAAGAACGGTGGCTTTTGTTGAGCCCACACCACTGGTGGACTTGTCTTTGAGCCTTACTGATGCAGCAAGCAGTCGACTTTTCTTAGAGGTTAAGGCGCCTTCCTGTAAATGTTGTGTAATATTCAGAGAACTTTCATAGGAGGGAATATTTTTATTTGTTGTGTGAAATCATGTTGGGGTCACCCCTTGATGACACAGTGGCTTCTGTGTGTGGGGTCAGGTTGAAAAGCATGGACTTTGTTTTGTTTTTGAAAAGCATGGACTTTGGAGTCAGAGAGACCTGAGTTCCCATCCCGGGTCCATTATTATCCGACCCTATGACCTTGACCCAGGCATTTAAGCCCTCTGTGCCTCAGTTTCCTCATATTTCATGCCAGCCTCACTGGATTGCTAGGAGGGTGATGCAATTTTTTGAATATATGCTTTTATCAGGCCACCTGTGTGGCACAGTCGATTAAGCGTCTGACTCTTGGTTTCGGCTCAGGTCATGATCTCAGGGTAATGAGATTGAGCCCCGTGTCAGGCTCCAGGCTCAGCGCCTGTGCCGATGGGTCATGGGAGCTGGATGAATATCAAAGCTTTATAATAACTCATGTTGGCATATTTCTATTTGGAGGTAGAAAACTTGAGGAGAGATTTAGTCAGAGGCTACGGTCTGCTTGTCCTGTCTATGCTTCTCTGCCCCCACCCCCCACTCACTTGCTCACTCTCTCTCTAAAATAAAGAAATAAAATCTTTAAAAAAAAGTTTAAAAATATGTATATTTTTCCCCTTCTATTCTCTCCTATAATTTTCTTATGTTTTTCTCCTATTTTCTCCTATATTCTCTCTTTTTTTTCCACTCCTCTTCCCTTTTGGATATATCTAGGCCAGAATCAGCAAATTTTTTCTGAAAGGACCAGATAAGAAACATCTTAGGCTTTGGGGGCCCTTACAGTCTCTGTTACAACTACTCCACTCACTTTTGCAGAAGAAAAGCAGTCACAGAGAGGGTGTGGATTCACAGGGGTGTGTGGCTGTGTTCCAATAAAACTTTATTCATAAAACAAAGCAGCATCTGATTTGGTCCACGGGATGTGGTTTGACAACCCCTGGTCTAGACTGAATGGCTATGGGGACCACCCTGGCAGGTTCAGGAGTGAAGAGTGCTCTGCTGGCAGGAAGTACAGACTTCCAGATTGGGGGGAGGACTCCAAAGAGCAGCTTTCTCTAACATCCCTCACGAACCTGATGCAAACTCTGTTTCTAAGGAAATGCACAAAAAGGCCTTAGGGATTTCTGAAACAGCTTCTAGAAGATGAGATTTTAATCACTTTTAATGGTTCTGAGATTAAACTGATCAGATTTACTTTCAAAGAGGTACTTGTTAAAACAAACAACAAAACAAAACCGTTGGGCATTGGAATTTCTCCAGCACTGAGAATGTGCTCTGCTTTATGGCTTACAGAGGACAGGGGGCCATTGCATCCAAATGGGGCCTTGCTCACTGTCTGCTTTTCTCCCACAGCTCTGTTGCGGGGCCATTAATGCCACCAAGGTCCATGGTCACTGGGGTCTGATTCCATTGTCTCTTGTGCATTTTTTGTTTTTTAATAGGAACCCCAAATAGGCCTTCTGAGGCTTAGACTCAAAAAGGTGTAGCAGAGCATCTCAATTCTCTGAATGTGTGGGGTTTCTTTACTAGTATATGTGGTGGCATTGGGTATGAGCCACTGGAACAGGCCAGTGACCCCAGCTCCTGGGCTCTGAGATCCATTCACACCGAAGCCATGCTTCCCATAGTTTGCTTCCAGCCAGTGTGTGGGCGGGGATACTGGGGCCAACTTATTCCTGGGACATATGGACTCTGTTGATGCTGACTTTGGCTCTAAACCTTCTTGAATTTTCCTTAGTCTTCACACATCTTAGGGTGTTTTTCTCTATACTTCCATTCTCTTCTTTAGGCTGAGTCAGATGGGTGTTGTTGTCCGAAGAAGACTCTCCCTGCCTCTTCTTCCTTTTCTCTTTTTTCATAATAAAAATCTTGCATATCTAATCCTATCTTGGTCTCTGTTCCTCAAAGCACCTGGACTGACACAATATATACTTTTTAAAATATATGAACCCCTAACACTAGGGTAAGAAGGCCCTCTCTGTGATAGCAGCCACCTCTTACAGAGAGAGCGTTTTGAATCCCCAGCAGCATCCCTGCCTTCGTTTGGGTCCCCCCAGCAGATCGTTAAGACTGGAAGACAGCTGTAGGAGTCAACAACAGGAGAGGGGGCAAGTGAAACAGGGAGAACCCAGAAGCCAATAGAGGGCATGTTAAAGTCGCCATTGTGGGCAACTAAAACTGAGTCCTTGGGGGGCCCTGGGAGACCTCTGAGTTGGACCACTGAGGGAGGGGTGGGCAAGGAAGCTGGGGTATATTTTCCATCTATTCCTGTGTGGCTCCTGGGGGTCTTAATTATCTGACATGTCTGCCCACTCTGACCATGGGTGGAGCATGTTCCCCTCTCCAGTGGAAGCTCACAGGTAATCCCAGTCATAGCTTCCATAGGAAGCTGGGAATTATGGTTGGGGCCCACCAGTGCTTGCCCAACCCCCATGTTCCAGTTATGAGGTTCAAGTGGTACTGACCCAAGGAGTACTTGCATGATTTAGGTACTGTTGCCTCCCAGCCACAGTGATGGGTTTGGGGCCCCAACTCAAGCTGGACCAATCACAGCCCTCCCTGGAACCTTTGCTGGCACAATCTGGAAGGAGGTGCTTGCCTCTGAGATCAAGAGGACTACACACTAGCAAGCCACAGCAGCTGGCAGCCATCTTGTCCTAACTGTGGAACAACTGCCTGGAGAATGAATGAAGCCAGTGTAGAAGAAAGTAAAGTGAAGGGATGGAGAGAGGCAGAGAGGGGCTGGTACCTGTTGATGACATTACTAAAATGTCTGGATCCAGCTGTGCCTGAAGCCAAAGTGTTTCTGGGCTTTCTGATGTCAGGGTGATGAATTCTGTTTCTTGCCAAAGGAAATTTGTATGGGGGTACCATCATTTGAAAGTAAAATTCTGACTGATGTGAGTAGACCCCCCCCCCCCCCGGGTATTAATGCAGGATGTTGACAGATGGATTTGACAAAAAGAAAAGAACTACTTCTTGGTGTAGAATCTTAGATTTTATTCAGAACACTTGCCCACAAGATACGATGGTCTACCAGGAAGATAGAAATGGTCCTACAGTGAGGCATAGCGTGAGCCTTCAGAAGACATCACAGGCCACAGATTTTGGAAGGACCCCTTCCCAGGCCCTATTCTTCTCCAAAGAAAACTTCATGGAATGACGTAATGGAAACTCTTACATTTATCATTTAAAGGTTTTCAATAGTCATAAAGTAAATGAGCACCTCAGGGCTAGATTTCCAGGTAGCCATGCCACAGGTGTGTGCTGGAATTTTCACCAATATTTCATTCCGTGTACTGTTGAAGAATTCTCTGAGCTTGCTTTTTTTTTTTTTTTTTGCTACTAGAGCGTGTCTCCTAAAATCACTTTTGTGGCTGAGGCCCATAGTTACATTCTCTTTAGCCTGAGCTCTTGACTTCGCATGAAAAGAGTAATTTGCCCTTTCTGCGAGGTTCAAATAGTCATGGAGGAAGACCTCCCAGGGAGGAAGTTTGCCACTCCTATTCACATGTTCAGCCCCTAACCCTCAGGGTGATGGGATGTGGAGGTGGGTCCTTTGGGTGGCAGTTAGATTTAGAAGGAGTCATGGGAGTGGAACCCTCGTGATAGGATTAGTGCCCTTATAAGAAGACCCGCAGCTTGCTTGCCCTCTCTCTGCACATGCATGCACAAAGAAGAGGTCAGGGGAGCCCACAGAGTGATGACGGCACTCTGCGAGCCAGGAAGAGAGCCTTCGCCAGGAACCAAATCAGGCAAAACCTTGACCTTGGACTTTCCAGATTCCAGAACTATGAGAAAACACATTTCTTTTGTTTAAGCCACTGAGTCTGTAGTGATTTGACATGGCAGCGGGAGCAGACTAAGAGGGAAACTTGACCTCCCTGTAAGTGGGAAATGAACCCGGATGTAGGTGGCTCTCTGTCACCATCTCCAGCTCTGTAGTCAGAGGTAGGTGCTGCTCAGCACAGCCACATGGCCACGGTTAGTGGCTATGGAAGGTTTGGGACCCGGAGATATGTCCCGTGGTTTCTCACCAGGATTGATAAGGATATTTGGGGGATTCTTGGAGAGGGGTTGTCGCATGCATTACAGGATGTTTAGCAAGCCTGGCCCTTGCTCACCAAATGCCAAGGGGGCCTCCCAGCCACTGGGACAACCAGAATCATCTCCACACATTTCCAAACTCACCCCAGGGGGAAGGTATTCTTCTTCCTAATTGCAACCCACAGGAGCCCCCAGGTTCTAAGTTTATAATCACCTTGCTTTATTACCAGTCTAAGAGTTGGCATGTTAAAGCTTGCCCTGTGCTCGGAGCTGCCCAGTGAGTTGTAGGGGAGAGCATTCCATTCCTTTGGTATTTGGTGAGAAGGTATCCTCGTGCTGTAAGGTTTCAGGGGCTAATCAGAGGTAGTGACATTGGAACTCCAGGCCCTGGAGAGGCAGAATGGCATGTGTCCAGTGGGCATGCAGTCAGTATTGTACCTTGAGAAATTATTTCATTGATTTCTTGCTTCCAGATAGGAACATTAAACTTAGGAGAGTGTCGCCTTTTCCCCCTGGTTGACCCTCTCCCATATGTCTTAGTCTTTGCTCTCAGAAATACCTTCCTTAATTAGTCTTGCTCCAATTTATTGCACCTTCTCCTTGCCTGGGCATCCATATCTTACTACCCCCAGAGACATTAGAACACACAGTGGTCTAGAGATTGATCTCTGCAGTTAGATAATAGATTCAAATCCTACCTCTGTCCTTATTAATTGTGTAACTATTAGTTGTGTAACTAAGAGCAATATAAATTTTTTTCCATCTGTAGAGCAGGGATGGCAATAACAGCTCCTACCTCCTTGGGTTGCTGGGAGGATAAAGTGAAATTCCTGGCATTTGGGGGACAAAGAAGCAACAGTTGCCCAGAAGTCTCCTTGCACAGAACATTCTGTGGCTTTACTAAGGTGTAAGAAATTCTCAAAGTTCTCTGCCATTTGGGGGTTAAATTATTTAAAGGTCCAATTTAAAATGCAAATATTGGGAAACTCCCAATATTTGCACAGAGGTTGTGTGTTGTTTATCTTTGTATCCTTGGCAGGAACCCTTAGACCCATAGAAGGTGGACACTGAATGACTGTCAGAGTGAGTGGTGTCCAAAGTCTTTCTTCGGCCATTGTGGTGGTAATGATCACAGCAGTCCACATTAACCGAGTCCTTACTGTCACACTAAGCTCCCAGTGTTTTATATATATTGAGCTATTTAATCCTTATAATAAGGTAGACCATTTTATCACTTCCATTTTTTCAGGGAGGAAACTGAAGCTACAGAGAGGCTGATTTGCCCAAGTTCACACAGTTGGTAAATGTGACCTTGGAAGAAGACAAAGCAGCTTTTGGGAGGGAGGCTAAGCTCTGTTCCAGGAACCCTCGCCTGATAGCAGCTCCCCGGGCCTGGGTGGGTGGATGCTGGATGGCAGAGTGGTTGGTGGTGGTGGTGGGTGGTGGCTTTTCTCCAAAGAGTGATCGCACAGGATGTCATCTGTTCTCAATTTCCACTCTCGTTGTCCTCCATGGCAGTCCTCCAGCCCCACACACGTGCTCAGGCTGTTGGCCAGGAGCTAAATTTATTTGCAAGCTCTGGGTTCAAACAGGTACGTAAATACACGTATACACCCTTATTCCTCAGTTTAGCTTGACACAGCCGAGTACCCCTAAGTTTTTCACAGGCTGCGTCCTCCCAGGCCTAAGCCATCAGCCCTTGTCAGACTGCTTCCCGCTGCCCCCCGCCACCCCCGCGCGCCCCCCACGCCCACAGCAGGCACCTTTATAGCCAACAACTCTGGCACAGTTCCAACCTGTCCACAGTCTTCGGGCTGAACTCTGCCCGACTCAGTCCCTGTGTTCTGTTCTGTCACGTCCTTACCTCTTCTGACCTCGTGAATCATTCATCTCAGCTCCTTCTTGCTTTTCCATTGCTCCCAAATCAAAACCTACCCCATTCAAGGGATTTCTCAATCTCTTCACCCTACGGTTCTCGCCCACCTCTGCAGGCTACCCCCAGCCCACCCTCGCCTCCCTGAACCTCCCTGACCCTCCTTTAGTGTCTTATGAGTGAGCAAGATATTTTGTCATCTCGAAGATGGCAGAGTCACTTTTCCTTGACTATTCGGGAACATTCTTCCAGGGATGGAAGAGTCCGTGTCCACCAATATGCTCCTTATTTTGCTGGGACTGGAAGAATCCCAGCAAACCGCTCATGGTGTAAATTGCCTTCTTAGAAGTCTCGTCAGCCATGGAGTCGGTCCCCGCGTCTGTGTTTCCTTCAGTCACATCATGTGTATGGCTTCCAGCGGCCATTGCAGGGAAGCCCACACGACAGAAATTTCAGCCGCTCCTTACACATTTGAGAGAACACCTCGTTTCTCCCAACGACAGGGGTTTGGTTTTTGTGTTTTCTCGGGAGGTTAAAGAGTCCAGTAGCTGAACGGCCTTGAGAATAGGGCTTTAGTTTTGTGTCTTCTGCAGAATTTGGCTTTTGCTGAACTGAATGCAAAGGGGTGCAGTCTGGTTAGGACATTGAGATGGAGTCTGGTTAGGACATTTAGTTAGCATAGCCAGCTAACATTCGTGGCAGCCCTAACCTGCAGCAAGTGCTTTCTTTACATTATACAACACCTGTTAATCCTCAGAACAATTCTCCGAGTGTCTATTATTATCCCCATGTCATGAAGAAGAAAGCAGGCCCAGAGAGGGTGAGCACATTGCCTAGGGCTAAACAGCTGGTCATAGGCAGTGACAGTGTCATAACTCAGGCCTTACTTTCCTTCTATGGTACTGAATTCCTGATTAAAGTCACTTAAACCATCACTGAGCTTCAGCTTAGATCCATTTGCTTTTCCCTGTTCCCATAAGACCCTGTTTTCCAAACCTCTAATGAGGGCCTCTTGATATCCCAAGAACCTACAACTCAGTCCAGCTTCAAGTGTTGTCAGAATTCAGATGTTTTGGAAGGCTGGCAGATAGGCAGATATTTTTAAAATGGAATTCTGGTAGTAAGTAGTCCTTGCTTGGAATCCACTATCTGAACATTCAGGAGAGTGTCAGAAACCTAGCTGAATAATTTACTCAAGTTTCGTTCAAATGTGTTTGCATTATGAAATTACAGTCTTTCTGCTTTTTCAATTACGGGAAATATTTGGGGTCGAGCTGTTTCTACAGGGGGCATTTATTTATGTATTCAGAGGAGCTTAATTTTGGTTAAATACTGAAATGCGTTTGGGGGACCTTAATCGTTGCAGATACGGAAATAGGACCACTTGGGTTATATGTTACCAGTTGCCAATCTCGCACGCACTTCCACAATCTGTCTCCTTTCAAAGTATGACAGTTGGCAGAAATTCTCCAGCAAATGAGACTGTGATTGTTTCCCGACATTAAAAATCAGCCTTCAGATCATTGTTCCCTCATTCTCGCTCTATCCGCTGCTTGCCTTTTCCGCACAGCTGTAGCACACGGGCGTCCTCTGGCCCCGAGGAGACCCCCCACCCCGGGTGTGCGCACAGCGGGGGGGGGGGCATCGGGTTGGATGCTCTCTACCTTCGCTCTGGGGTGGCTAACGGCTGCCATCCCCTCATGTAGAGAATCCATCAGCTGCCTGGAGAAGGCAATGAAGCATGTGAGACCCAGGAACTCTATTTCCTAGCAACCAGGGAAAACTATTTCTCCTCTGTCAGCAGGAATGCTCAGATTTATGTAAGCTACAAACGCCCCTTATCACTATAATAAACCATATATTTGCGGGCAGTATTTACAGCCAGCTAATCGTGGCACTCCATCCTGGCAGCCCCCGAGCTTGAGGGTTTCCTATTTGGAGCCCCCCAAAATACGATTAGGTGGTTGCTGAGTACTAATTTAGTTAACAGCAGTGCCTGACAAAGCTACTAACCACCTAATTATGAAGGAAGATTACTGATACCATTAATTGAATGGTTGTAAAACTCTGGTAAAGTCGGATGGTAGTAAAGTCCATTTTCAATTTACTAGGCTATTAAAAGTATTTCCGGCAATAAAATAAACAGACACAAAGCATACTAAACAGGCTAATAGGGAAACATAAAAAGAGAAGGGAGAAGCTTGTCGTAGCAATTAGTCGTCGTGATTATCTGCGCTGCAGACCCGGTGGTGGAAATTAAAGATTAATTTATGACAGTGCTCTGGCGAAGGAGATCTGCTGGTGACTGTTCGGCCTACAGGTGGGCTGGGCACTTGTCATTTCAGTTGCCAAAAGAGTCATCTCTGGCTTAGGCAGTGCTTCAGCCTTCCATGGGACTGTTGGGTTTGTTACCTGTAACTGAAAGCCACTTCGTCGATACAGTTCCCCGTTTGGAGCCTCAGTTTCCCTACAGGAGTGAGCTGGGCTAAGGGCATGGTGACTGGAGGAGACCCTAAGATGACCGGTTCCGACGTCACATCTTCCCAGCCTGGATCCCTACTGACCCTTAAATACAGCTCATCTGTTCAAGGTGTTCCTACCTGGATACTCCTCTCCACTCGCTCCTGGGGCAGCTCTTCCTGGTTTCCGCATTTTGGAGAGTTCTTTTAGAGAACCTGGTCTCACTTGCTGTTTGCCCTCACTGCCTCTTCCTGTCTCTATTTTCAGTTCACCCAGCTGGCAAGTTCCTGGGGGGCTCAATAAAAGTGTGTGGATTCACTGAAGGGAAAGCATTCCAGGGCCATGAAGCATGTCCCGTCTTGGTCTGTGTCACGTAGAAGGTGTGGGAAAGTTGAGAAGAGGTTACATAAGAACCTGTTAGTATGCAGAAATAACAGGAATGATGTTTGGGGTGGAATTTTGCTATCAAAACATCTTTCACGTTCTCGTGTCTAGAAGCAGCGATAAAAGAGGCTGTAATAACAATGGGTATTACGCCACTCATGCTACCCAGAAGATCGAAGCTCAGATAGGAGTGTTGACCTCTTCCCAGGTCTCAAAGTCAGCAAACGGCAGAGCCAGGAATGGAAGCCATGTCTCTGGCCCAGGCTGTGATGGGTCGAGCACAGGAACTTCTCTGGGGTTCGTATTGGCCTCTTAAATCCTACGAATGCAGTGAGGCCCTTATTTGCAGTATGAGGGGAGCACCGTGAGGGGAACTTCTTAGACTCCATTTTGAGAATGCTGTATCATGTAGAGAAGGGTCATTACCTTCTTTCCAACTTCTTGGGCTGGACAATTGGGGATGACATCACCAAAATTTTAGCCACCCCATCACTTTCTTGTTTCCCCAGCCTAGATCGGGGCTATTCAAAGTGTGGTCCCTGGGTCACTGGCATCAGCATTCCCTGGGAGCAAGGGAGAAATGTAAATTCCAGACCACCTGAATCAGAATCTGTTCCCTAACAAGATCCCAGGTGTTCCCTGGGGGTGTTTAATGCACATTAAAGCTTGAGGAATGCCACTCCAAATGTTTTTTCCTACATTGTCCCGGGGTAAGAATCATCTGAGGTGTCTATTGAACACACAGCCTCCGTGGCCCCTTTCTGGAGATTCCCTACTGCATTGGGTCTAGGTGGGTCCTGGGGCTGTATGGGTAATGCCTTCAGGGGTTCCTTTTCCTGAATGGAAGTCAGGATTCTCTGCTGTAACTTGGCCCCAGCTCCATTAAGATCACCTGGCAAGCTTTTCAAAAATACTGAAGCCAGGAATGTGCTCAGAACAATTCCATACCGCTGGGTGAAGGTGGAGACCAGGCACTTTCCTGGTGATTCTCATGTAAAGCCAGTGTTCACAACCACTGTCTCAATCATTGGTTCTCAAAATGGGGTCCATAGACCAGTAATACAAATATGACCTGGGAACTTGTTAGAAATGCAAATTTGGGGGCTTACCTCCCAAAACTACTGAATCAGAAACTCTGGAGGTTGGCCCAGTTTTCTGTGTTTTAATAAGTTCTCCAGACAAGACTGGCTACAGAATTTGTGGGGCCTGATGCCAAAGGAAAACACAGGGACCCTTGTTCAGAAATTAAGAATTTCAAGGAGGTGACAGCAAAGCATTGAACAAAACGTGAAATCGTCTAAACACCCATGAAGTCAGCACTGCTTCCAAGTGATTCTGGTACATACTAACGTTTCAGAACCACCAGCCCAGATTCTTCTCCACGTTACAGCTTGTGTCCAGGGGTGACTCTTGGGACTCACCAGCCATTGTCCCTGGAGTGATGATAATAACAGTACTATTCATTGATCATTTGTGAGGTACCAGGTTTGGCACTCCCCACACGTTATTTCATTCAGATCTCGCCACAACCCTGAGAAGCAGGTTCTGTTATCTTCATCCCCATTATAGAGATAGGAAAACTAAGCTCCAAGGGCAAGGCCAATGGCCACTGGTTGGTTGACTGTGTTGAATATCAACTGCCTTCTCCCTCTCCTTCGTCCTGCTGTAGTAATTATCAGCCCTGAGACCATCTTTACTCCTAGCTCCATGGGTGAGGACAGATTGGAATAGGAGGGCCCGAAAAGCTTTGCTCTGGTAGGATTGAAGTATTTATAATCACAAGTTTTCTACTGAACAATTTACCAAGAGGGAGCTCAACCAGGGGACAGAGCTAGTAAGTGACAGTCAGGATTTGAATCCAGAGCCTTCTGATCTCAAGTTCCTCCCACTGTTCGAGGCTGCCAGAGTACTAAACACTCATTTACAGGACAGATAATTTTTCTCCTCTTGTAGTTCTGAAAGGGAGAGGAGGAGTAGCAAATCAAGGAAAGAAATTAAGTCTCCAGAGGGCTAGATAAAGAGAGCAGGGAACAGCAAGTTACACTAGGGAAGACAGAGAACTCCAAAATGAAATTGTCCTGTCATTGTCAGCTGGGCATCCCTGAGCAAATGACTTCACCTGAATCTGACTGCTCTCCTATAATATGGGTATGATAACAATACCCACCTTTATGGGTTATTGTGACAATTCAATGAGATTATGGTTTAAAAGAACCTAAGTGCTTAATATAGTATGTGCTCCATAAAAGGTGGCTACTTGTCTTATAATTGAGGTGGCCTTTGCTCTAGGCTATGGGATTGTGAGTGGAAGTCCTTGCTCTATCCCTCTCTCCCCATCCCTCCCACCCCCCCATTTCTGCCTTCCTCACAGTGGAGTTAAGTAAATGAGAAAATTCTGGACAGAGCTGGGAGATTGCGGGTTCTGTCCCAATGCCACCACTTTGGACTTTTCTCTCCCCCGTTCTGGCCTTGGTTTCCTCGGCTGACAGTAACAGGCTTGGACCGATGACCTGTAAGGCTCTATGATGCCCTGCTTGCCTCTGAGCATCACAGAATCCATTTGCACTTGAAGTCATTCCTGAGCACTTGGTTTCTTGAAAAACATTTGAAAAGAAAGCTGGGAAGGGAGAGACTCCAGAGGCAGGTGGGCTTGAGGTTTGAATCTGGTCTCACCCAGCTATTTACTGGAAAAAGCATGGGTAAGTGGAAATCCCTGCTTCTACATGCTGACCTTTGGGGGCTCGGCTTCGGGGGCTTTTTCCTGGCATTTCCATGAAGACCATCAGGGTCCCTGACTCTCCATGAGCCCCAGATCTGAATTCTGAATACCAGAAATTGTGGTGCTGCCCAGTTTTTCTCCCCGTTTCCCTTGTGCGCATTGGGTTCCCCTGGAAGCCAGCTCTGAGGTGGGGGTTGGTGAGCAGGAGACAGCATCTGTGGGAGGGAAGGGGAAAGGATGGTGGGGGGAGAGGGGAGGGGAATTGGGCAGAGGGAGAAGTGGAGCTACGACGACACAGTCACAAAGAAGGCCTCAGCCACCTCTCCAGGGAATTCTCCCCAGGGAATAACCTTCAGAGTCATCTGAGTGGAGCTGGAGTGGGGGTGGAGTTCTTGATGCCCCCATGTCAGTATTAGACATAGACCCCATGGAAGGGAGCAAGGCTTTGGAGAGGAGGCAGCTCTCTCTGGCCAAGACCATCCCCTTAGCTCACTGACAGTTCAGGGCCTCTACAGGCAGCTCTCCCAGCAGCTGGGGGCCCGAGTGCCCCCTTCCTTAAGGGGGATTTGGACAGCTCATTGCCATACCCCCCACTCCTAATTCCTAATAGTGCGCCTTGGAAATACAGACCTCCTGATGTTAGTGTTTGCAAGTGCTAATTGGACGGAGGTTTTACAGCCTCTTGGTTTTTCACCAATTTGGCTTTTTCCTCTTGAAAATAGATCACACGGGGAGTTGAAGCTGGCTAAGAGGTCGAGCAGAGGTACTGATGTAGGGTGATCCTGTCCCAGTACTGAATTCAGAGCTATTTGTTGCTGTTAGTTACTGAATGCTAACTATATTCCGGGCTTAGGATGTCTCTCATTTTCTTGAAAGTCCTTTCCGCAGACTAGTGTGATATTGTGAGGGCTGAATCCGCACCCAGTGGTGCTGAGAGCAGCCCAGTCAAGATCGCGTGGTCCAGGAAAGGCCGGAGAGGCTCGCTCTAGAGACGGCTGCTACAAGCCCTTTTGTTTCCCACATCTTGTGTAACAACCAGAGCTTTGCTCCTTCGCATCCGTAATGTGGAAAATGAGGTTGTGTGTGTGTAAATATCAACCTTTGACCAGCCTCATGAATATTAGAAGTGTGCTCTCTTTGGTGAAACTAAAAAGCATTCACGATACATGGATTGGCTTAAATCCCATAGAGGCATCCATGTGTTTTCATGATGTGGGTAGTAGAATTCAGGGAGGTCTGTAAACCTGGCTCTAAGAAAAACACTAGGCCCAATCAGTAAACGCCTCTGTAAATGTTCACGCGGAGGGGTGGTCACAACAAAATAGGTCGCGTGAACTGTTTTGTGCTCGCTTGTTAATAAAATAATAGCAGCTGACTGTTCTTAGGTGTGGTAGAGAGTCCGTCCTTTAAAACAACACAGAAACAAAGTAGTCCTGGGCATGGCTCACCCTCGTCACCTCCAGCTTCATCAGCAGCTCTCCGTATAAATACCGTGAAAGAGCATGGTGGTTGTCCCTCACCCACATTGTCTCGGGTCCATTGGCACCTGGGCACTGGGCCAGCGGCTGGCTGCACGTACTTCATTGAATTCCCACCGCAACACGAGGAGGGAGCCGCTGTTGTTTAGATCCACTTGCTTAGTGCAGACACCAGAGCTCCGAGCGATGCGTGACCCCATCCGAGGTCCTCACGACTGACCAAAGCAGTATGTGGGTCCCTGCCTGTTTGCGTCCCAAGCCTGTGTTCTTCACATCTGGCCCATGCCACCTGCCAGAGGGTTCTCTGGGGGAGGCAAGAGGGAAAATGAAGTGGGCCTCGTGCTGTTTGGCTAGTCGCTGTCTTCCCCTGTCACTGCGTGCTAGGATAGCACTAGGGAAGTGGCCATTCCTGCACGTCTGGGTGACACGCTTCTAAAGGATTTCAGCCAGCCCGTGTGTCTTGAATTTCACCTCTGCCACCAGAGCTTATTTCTAATATTTATCAGGCTGGTCAAAAGGCCGATATTTTCACCTGAATGAATGAATGAATGAATGAATTTTAAAACCCTCATTTCTGACTCTGAGAAGCGAAAGCCTGCACCTGCCTACTCTCCACTAGGAGCCATCCATGTGACCTTGAGCCAGCTCCTTTAACCTTTCCAAGCTTGTTTACTTCTTCCAAAACGGAAATCATCCGTCCTGAAGATTTATGTTTGGGATACGTGTGTGTACATTTTGAGAAGTTTAAAGTAGGACTCCGAAGTGATGGAACGAATCATGGGGAGACTCAAACCAGGCAGAAATACCTATAGAGGGCACATCTGAGGCCTAAAGGCGAGTGTCAGGGTGTGTGGGGTTTCTGCACCTTTCCATGAGCAGCACTGGCCTGTGGCCCGATGACGGAAAGAGGAACGGCTTTGGAATCAGCCTGTCCTGGTGTCAAAGACAGTGGCAGCCCCTCGCCCCATCCCCCACCCGTTGGCACTCACCTCTGCCCTGTGCAAACACCTATCTGAGGCTTTCTCTGGCCACAGGAGTCTGCTCAGCTTACAGATGGGCATGGCTAGATGTGCCCAGGGATGATGCCCCTGACCGCAGCTGCAACCAAAGATGGAGGGGGGTTGGTGGATACGCCCCCCCGCAGCTTCCTTGTCCCTAAAGCATGTTTTACGTAATCTTCTGTGGTCCCCAGCAGGACTGAGCCCCGATTGCCCACGGAGGCACCCTACGCACTTATGCATTCCGTTGGCTTCCTTCCCTGTTTCACTTCCCCATTCCCTTCCAGTGCTCCCTGGGATCACCTCCCAGATGAACTCTTTGCTCTCAGATATCAGTTTCAGGGGCTGCTTCCATGGGAACCAAGATAGCTGGTTCAAATCCCTTTTCTGCCACTGACCAGTTGTTGGACTTCGGGCAGGTTAGCCCAGCAGCCTCACCAGCATCCTCTCCTAGAACAGGAAGGTGCCACAAGAAGAGCAGATCGCAGAAGATGGTTGTGAGGATTCCAGAAGATATCCTGTATAAATGGTTTAGAACAGCATTGGGCATATGGCAGGCGCTCAGGAAATGCTGCCATTATTGTTTTTTATTATTGTTATTATTCTTATTATAATTGATAGCTCCTGAAATTCCCTTGGCTGAGTCTAAATCCATTCTGAGTGCTCTAAGCCCTCAAACCTCAGACTGACTCTGGCTGAATCTCCCTGGTTATTTCAGGGAATCTAATTCATGTATTCATTTACCATATCTTTAGCAAATATTGACTTAACACCTATTATGTTGAAGACACAGGGCTATGGTGGATATAAAGAATAAGATGAGGTCACTGTCTCCAGGGAGATAAGACGTCTCCACACACAGCTCCGATCTAAGATAAACTGTGATAAGTGCTCTAGTCTACCTGCCAATAAAGTAGAAAGGGAGTTGAGAGGCAGGTGAAGATCACTCTGTCTGGTGTGGAGGAGGAAGTGGTATTAGAGGTGGGTTTTGAAAGCTGGGCAGAATTTCAACAGAGGAGAGGGACGGAAGAGAATGTGGTAAAAGGTAGGAAGAGTCTGGCATTTTGAAGAGAGCTCATTGGTCTGTGTCTTACGGGAGAACCAATAGACAGATGACCTCCTTCTCTCAGTTGAGGGGACAACAGATTCTCCCTGTAATAATAATAATAATAATAATAGTAATAATAACAATATCTCCCACTTACCCAGTACTTACTATGTGCCAGGAACTACTGTAGATGTCCCATATATGTTAACACAATTCATCCGCACCTTCAAGATCCGTTCAGCTATCAGTTCCATTGTACAGATAAGGAAACTGAGGCCCAGAGGAGTCTAGTGTCTTGCCCAAGCACATGCAGATACTAAGTGGAAGGCTGACAAACAGACCCAGGTGGTTGGGCTCCAGGAATCACACTGTGCACTGCATCACAAGAATGGCACTTTTTCAGAAATTTAAGGGACTCTGTTGCAGGGATGTTGACAATGGAGTATAGCCTGTGAAAGAAAGCCCCTGAGCTCCAAAGACGAGGTCTCCAAGGAATGGAGATGGTTCTGGAAGTTGTAGTTACCCTGACAACGCTGCTCTCAAGCCGGCCACACCCCCAGGCTCGCTCTCACTGGTTCCCAGTCCTGGCTTTGTCCCGGCACCGAGTCCCCTTTCCCGAGGGGCCTGCTGGGGAAGTATCCATGGCTTGTGGTGGGTGGCTGTGGTTTGGCACTTGGGACTCGTATGTAAGAGGAACTCCCTGGGGGCCGAGGCCTGCGTTTGTCTCGGGAACTCAAGCCCCAGACTGCTGCAAATAGGTGGTAACATCGCTGGCTTGATCCAAATCAAAACAGGGTAGGATGTTCCTGTTTGTTTGTTTTTCCTCCAGCGGGGACAGGAAGGAATGTGCCCTGGCTGCTAATTGGATAGTGAAGTGACTGATTTATTATTTTCTTATTCCTGCTGAGCAGAGCTGTAGGAAATCTGGGGCGAGGAAGGACGCAGTGGGGAGTCTATGGGTCTCCCTGAGACGGAGTTCACAGTTGGGACCAAAGCTGCCAGCCGACATGTTTTATTTGGCCTGCCCAGTGTTTAAAAAATGGTTTTAAATAGATGCTGACATTTTCGAACGGGGGAAGATTATATGTGAAATTCTGCATTCCTGGCTTGTATTGAGAAAGGGGAAGATCTGGGCCCAAATGCCCCAAGTCAACAGTCTGGGCTGCTGAGCTGGGACAGCCCCTTTAGACAGATGGCCGGAGTCCCCCACCACCAGCTTCACTTACCTGCAGTACCTCTCCGTCCCCCTCAGCATTGGAGTCTGTGACCCCAGGAAAAAGAAAGCCCTTCCTTCTAGGACACCAACCAATCTGAGGACAGGAGCTGCCATGCAGCTGTGATTCAGCGAGCAGACCAACGGCCAAGGCATCCTGCGAGAGGAGTCAGTTTAATGGCAGATTAAGTCGCCCATTACGATGCCATTAGAACACAGCGTGATGCATCACTGGGTAAACGAGAGGGGCTGAAGTCAGAGACAGGTTCCTGGAGCACTCCATCCAATTTAATCCTGGTCCCCCCCAACCCTAGGCAGATGAGAGTAGAGACCGTAAATCACTTTCTATGCAATGCCTCATCATAAAGGATATGGCGAGAAATTAGAGGAGGCAAGAGAAGGAAAAGCAGTGATGAACAAGGCAGGGTTGTTACAGCGTGATTGAAGACAGGCAGAGGGTGCCTGTGAAGCTGCTGGAAATCTGGCCTGGGCTCCCGGCCTGATTGTGGCCATCCTGAACTAACTGGCAAAGGCACCATCCGGCTACTGCTTTGCCTCAGCAGGTGTGACGGGGGGAATACGGGGCCGGAGAGCTTCCGGAGACACCGCCTGATGGTGCCAACTACATGGACTGTGAAGTCACTCAGGATGTCTCTTAATCCTGCTTCTGTCGCTTTGGGCTGTGTGGCTTGGGATTAGTGACGTAATCTCTCTGAGTCACTGAGTGAGGGGGGTGTGGAAAGGCCTGGCCCTTCAGCCTGGGGGGGCTCGCTCCAAACCCCCTGCACAGCTGCCCGAAGCTTTGTGGATGCTGCAGCAATCTCAGCCTTTCTCTCTGCCCAAGCCGGCTTCCTTCCCTCATGTGGTTGGTCTCCTAATAAACATCTTGCCCCCTAAATTCCACCTGAGAGTCTGCCTCCAGAGAACGCAGGCCGCGGTGGAGCTGGTCTCAGCACCCAGGAGACGGGGAGCAGGGAGGGCAGGAAAGGCAACATAAGAGTGTGTTGTCAAAGCCAAAGGCGCTGCCAGGACCTCTGAGAAGGGCCCAAGACCTCCTGGCGTTTGCCATTGCAGGGGGCATTTGCCCATGAGCTGCCCACGGGGCCTCTCACGGCCTCGCCTTCCTGGGCGTCATTGTGTACTGGCTGAGAGGGCTCCCCACCTTCGGGGAGGACCCCGAGCAGAAAGTGGGTGCCCTGGAAATGGGAAACTGTCAGCACGAGTCTGAGCTCTATGATGCATCTCACTGTGGCTATGGCTGAAGTCAGCAGAGGGTGCAGGGGGCATGGTATGGGATACCCCCAAAACATGTTAGGCATAGGGGCTGGGACCCAGCGGAAGCACCAGCCAGGAGTTCAGAGGGTGAGAGGAATGGGGGGGCAGTTATTTCTCCCCGGCTCCTTGTTGCCTCCATGGCAGCAGTCAGGCCAGCTCTCCCTGGGCTCGGAAACCCCAGCCCCCTCACCCCTTCTGGCTGAGGAACAAGGGTTTCCCTGGATCGCTGATCTCTGGGTGCCTCCACCCCCTTCCTGGTTCCTTTTGTCTTGTCGTCACCTCTGTCAGTGATCGCCTCAGGAAAGGGTCTTTAGTGGGACACTCTGTGGGGACCCTGATTGACATGATGGACCAGGCCACCTCTCGAGGACGAAAGCCTTGTCTCTGAGTGACCCTCCCAGCCCTATGAGCCCCCCCAGCCCCTCTATCTGTCCTCTCTCCCTGCCAGCGTAGGTCTCCCCACGGCATCTGCTCACTTCTGAATCTACTTCTTATAGATAAATGTGTGCCCTCCTCCTTCACGCTTTGCCTTTTTATTCAGAGGAGGAAAAAAACCCATTTCTATAAAGCTATTAAATGTTTTCCTTTCACAGACACCAGTTTTGTACATCAGAAGTGCGTCAGCTTTCATGACTATTGAATTCTCGGAAATGGGCTTCAAGTGCCTATTTCAGGAGTTAAAATCTGAACATCAGCTCTTTTTCCCTCTGTGCATTCCTGCCACGCAATCCTCATCCTCTCCGTGATGGATCCCTCTGGCTGGGTAGAAGCAGGACCATTTAAAGGAAATGTGAGAAGGAAAAGAGGAGTACTCCATTTCAAGAGATTTTTCTCCCTGCCGTTATTTTCCACAGGTGAGAGGCAGTGAGAGTGGCCGCAGATTTTTCGGTGAATACATAATCACTCCGCCAGTCCCGGTCCCCAACACACGCATTCTCTGGAAATGCTGGGATACCCTGTGAGTGCATTCATTCAACACATATTGAGTGCCTACTGCATGCCCAGTAGCCAAGTACTGAAAACGAAGCATGTGATTCTTTCCCCCTGCCACGGAGTCTGTAATCTAGGTTGCGTGTTCAGAGTGATTCACAAAATGTCACCTTGCAGTTTTGTCTCTGCCCTTGCCCTTGCCCTTCCCTCTGCCTGGAATGCTTTCCCCTTGGATATGCACACGGCTTGCTCCACATTTCTAGAGCTCTTCTGCAGTCTTCAGTCTTCATGGAGGACCTCTGGGGCACCTGGCATCCTTGCTCTCTTTCCTCTTTTGTTTCCTCATTGATGGTCAGTCTGTGCCAGAGTGGAAGCTTTGTTAGAGATTTTCTCTCTCTCTCTGTCTCCCTTTTAAAGCTTCTTTTTGTTCTCTTCAGTGTTCTCAGAGCTGAGAACAGTACACGGCACACAGTAGGTATTCAAACAGTGTTTACTGAATGAATGAACTGTACCAAGTACTGACAAGTATGGGGCTCACAAGGACTAGAAAAGAAGGGCTTCTCAGGGGAAGTGCCAGTCGGGCTGATCTCAGAAGCATTGGGATTCGTAACCATGCCTCACAGGGAAGGGACTGACTGCATGCAGGAAGCCCGAGCAAGGGCAGAGGCGCTGTTCTGAATGGGAGCTCAAGGGCTTCAGGAACTAAAGGAGTTCAGTGAGGTCAAGTGCACAGGATGGGCTAGAGGTGTGATGGAGTCATAGTAACAGCTGGCACAGAGCGGCTCTCGCAGTGCTGGGCACTTCCTCACATGCTGCGGAGGAAGGTGTGATACGTATCCCCATATTAGAGGTAGGACAATCAAGGCCCAGGTAGTTTAGGTGACTTTTGCGAATCACAGTCCTGATGGGCAACAGAGTTCGCATTCAGACCCAGGCACTCTGACTCCAGAGGGCGGTCTTCTTCCCTCTGGCCGTCGGTCCCTCTAGAAGGAGTAGAAGCAGCCAGCACCTGCGGCACTGTGGGGTGACACAGAATCCAGGGTGTGGGCTGTGGAGGGGCCGACGGCTGCAGGTTGAGTGCCCCCGCCTTCCCGGAGGGATTCCTCCCAGCCCTCCCAGCTCTGCGTGCCTCAGCCCTGCCCCCCCCCCCCACCGGCTCTCCTGAGCCACATCTGCTCTAATTGGATTGACTGTCAAAAACTTGTTCCGCATTTCCAGTCTGGATGGACAAAATCAGCCTAAACTCCCTAAAGGTTTGGCTGTGTACCAATAAGATCCCTTCAGAGACTATTATAAAGCCAGTGCTCTGTCCTGGGGAATGATGAGTTATTTTAAAAAGCATTAACTAGGCCATTTGCAGTGCCGTGTGGGTGGTTCTCAACCTTGGCTGTCCACTAAAATCACCTGGGGAGCTTTTTAAGCATGTCTGTGTCCAGGCCACACCCTGACCCTTTGTATCACAATCGCTAGGGGTAGGACCCAGGCGGCAGTATTTTTAAAGCTCTCTGGGGAAGCCTCGTGTGCAGTCAAGTCTGAGGATCACAGCTTCTCACTCCTCAAACGGTGGACCATTAGCCAGTATCACCAGCATCCCTGGGAACTTGTAAGAAATAGAGAGGGGCGCCTGGCTGGCTCGGTTGGTAGAACATGTGACTCTTGATCTCAGGGTTGTAAGTTCGAACCCCATTGTAGAGACTCCTTAAAAAAAATAAAATCTTAAAAAGAAATGCAGAATATCAGGCTCCCCTCCAGACCTACGCATTCAGAATCTGCATTTTATTTTTATTTTTAAATTTTTTTTTTCCCAAAATCTGCATTTTAAGAAGGTGATTCCTGTCCCCACTGAAAGTTGAAAAAGCACTGCTCTGGAACCACACTGTCCAGTACTGTAGCTGCTAACCACATTCGGCTACTTAGATTTAAATTAAATAGAAAATTCACCACCTCAGTCACACTAGCCACGTCACATGCTCAGTTGCCATGTGTGGCTAGTGGCTATCATATTGGGCAGGGCAGATAGAGACTATTTTGATGATTGCAGAAAGTTCTATTGGAGAGCATTGTTCTAGAACATTCTAGAAAGGGGTGGGAATTAGCCACCATCTGTTTCCTTTGGCTGCTCCAGGCATACAGATAACAGACAATACTACTCACTTGGATGGGACAAAATTGAGATACATTCAATTTGGCACATGGCGGGATAGATCTAGATTATTTTCCATTCACTCGAAGTCCAGAGCACGGCCATATCTTCCCTAGCCCTGGATAAGTGCAGTTTGTGTGTAGGGTGGGGACAGGGGGAACAGATGGCTGGGGGAAAAGGGGCAACGTGAGAAGCAAGATGAATTTCAAGTGCTAGAACGAACGCAAGACTGTTACCCTGGTCGCCACCCTCCCCGTCAGTCCCAGGCCAAGGCAGCAGGAACACACTCCCCAGTAATCACAATGCAGAAAAGCACTCGGCAACCAGATGTGACTGATGGGTGACTCCAGGTGCAAATATGAAAAGCTGGCATTTTGTCAGCCGAGTACTAGCCAGGCTCCAGTGTGATGAGGCTGGGGGCCTAGGTGGTTTTTCTCTGTAGGGGAGAGTTTTTCTTTTTGGGAGGGAGTTCAGTCCCTTCAGCAAAACCCATCCTTGTTTTGAGAAAGGCCAGGCGCGGTTTCTCCTGGAGACCTTTGGTTGCTGACAGCAGGCTGCATAATGCAGTGGGAGCCGAACAGTATGATAATGACAGCCCACACCAGCAGCGGCAAGTGACGTGCGTTTTCCTGAGAGAAAGCTGCTCTCCGTGGAGAGGGCCACTTTGCCAGCTGACAGGAGGAGAGGGGCAGCGCCCAGCAAGCAGATCGTTTATTTGCTTACACAGTCCTTTGGGCGCTCATCCTCCAAAGTACTGTGGGGCAGGAGATGGTTAAAAGGGTGAAACAGCAAAATGAGAGAATGGGCCAGCAAAATGCATCCCTCTGTGTAGCAACACGTGCCATGGGGCGCCGTGTAAATCTTTACACAACGTCTACCTCACGACTCGGTTGATACTGTTAAATCATACTGCTTTGCATTTTGAAGTTGTTTTGTGGGGGTTTTATGAGGCTGGTCCTCAGGACTACCTCAGGAGGAAGTCACAGCGGGTCTCACCCTCCCCTTTCAAATGGAATAAAGCCCAGAGTGGTCGAGTGATCATTCTAAGGCCGCACAGCTACTCGTGCATTGAAAACTTAAAGCAATCATTTGTTCATTCATAGCTATTTATTGAGAATCCTACTAAGTGCCTAACTCAGGATATTTCTGTATAGTTTGTATTTTCATGGAGCTTGGATTCTGAAGAGGCTGATAGAAAAAAAGGTGGGGGTGGGCAGTAGGTTAGCAAATGATTACAAATTATGGTAAATGCTGTGAAGGAAACAAACAAACAAACAACAAATCCAAATGGCTGAGGATGGAAGAATGGGGAGAGTGGTGACCTACATGGATAAGTGGCCTTGCAAAGGCTTCTCAGAAGGGGAGACATATGTGTCCAGGCTTAAGGGATGGGGGGCAACCGGCCAAGGCAGGAGAGGGGGGACCCTGCAGGCAGATGGGACTATGGAACTGAAGGCTGTAGGGTAGGCTGCCTGAGGAAGGCCTTGAGGCAGAGAGTATGGTGTGAGACAGGGCACCTCGCTCCCTCCCCTTGCCCCTCACTCACTCCACATACCTGTAGTGGGGCGGGAGGGGGGATTTGTCTCTCCCCTCAGTTCCTCCTCCTTGAGGTCCTCTCCTGAGAGTCAGATCTGTGGCCATTCCAAGATTTGGTGCTATAGCTTCAGGGAATGGTGGAGAGAGATGGGTCTGGAAAGTTGGATGGAAGGGCAGTAGGGCTTCAGAGGCCCTGGAGCCTGGGTGCCCGTGGAAGTGGGAGAGGAAAGTTGAGAAGGAAGACCGGAGAGAGAGGCAGAGGGCAGAGGTCCCAGAGCAGCTGCCAGCTCTGGGGAGATCAGCGGAGAAGCGACAGCAGGCCGTGAGCAGAAGCCTCTTCTGTCTTATCCGAGAGGTTACCTCTGACTGTGTCTCTCTGTTTCTTTGGACAGCCTATTGCCTAGAGACTGGATTGTGTGGGCTTATGGGGGTTCTTCTAAAATATGATAAATCAAGGCTTGACTCCCAACTGAGAGCCCTGCAGGGTTTCTGAAAAGACAGTCCTGAAGATTGGCTCCTGCGCGGAGAGTTTTGAGCCAGAGCCATTCAGCAAATAACAGAGTTCTTGTCTTCTCTCTGCCTACTCCAGTTGGCCCAGCTCAGTATCTCCGGTGACTGCTGCACATGGGAATCCTAGCTTACCGGCTGGAGCTATATGCATTGTGAGCTATATGCATCGCTCAGATTAGGAGGAGAGGAAGGGCTGGTAAATATTATGATAGTCATTTCTCCAGCACTCAGTAATGTCACCATTCTAAGCCTATTACACGCATGAATTTATTTTAATCCACATAACGACCTTGCCGAATTGAGATGTATATAATCTACATCCCATTTTACAGAAGAGGAAACTGAGGTACAAACTCTTTTTTTTTAAAAGATTTATTTATTTATTTATTTTAGGGAGAAAGAGAGAGCATGAGGTGGGGAGAGGGAGAGAGAAACTAGCATGCTCCGCACACAGCATGGAGTCCAACGTGGGGCTTGATCTCATGACCCCGAGATCAGGACCTACGCTGGAACCAAGAGTGGGATGCTTAACCAGTTGTGCCACCCAGCATCCCCTGAGGTAGAAACCCTTAAGAGTCAGTATGTGGCATAGCCACAGCTGGAACTCACTGCGACACCCGAGCTCCCGCCCTTTAGCGTGGTAGAGGTGATGTAGGAGACCCCTAAGGTCTCATCTGACCACAAATACTACCCCCTTAGGCCACAGAACCTGACCAACTTATAGAACACTTATTAAGGGCAACATTCTGTAACTAATATATAGCTCTCTTCCCCTTCACAAATAGGACACATACAGGACTTATCAGTAAGGGCAGTTGGTGGGGAGAGGGTAGCTTCCAGGTATGGAATGACAAGCAACCAAAGGTTTAGAAAATTTGACTTTCTACCAACAGATTGCAAAGTACATGGCCATGCAAGAAACATAAAATAGTTCCTAAAAGAACTGTGAGGGAAATAAGTCACCACCCTGTGAATTCCACAAGCCATTGTTGGTTACCTACTCTGTGTAAGGATTGTGTGAGACCCTGAGTGTATTCCTTGGGGTTGCTGTGACAAAATACCAGAAACTGGGGGGCTTAAAGTAACAGAAACTCTATTCTCACGCAGTTCTAGAGGCTTCAAGTCTGAAATCAAGGTGTTGTCAGGGTTGTGCTCCCTCTGAGGGTCCTAGGGGAGACTCTGTTCCAGGCCTGTCTTCTAGCTTCCAGGGTTGCCAACAATCCTTGCTCTTCCTAGGCTTGGAGATGCACCATTCCAATCTCTCCTCTGTGCTAACATGTTGTTCTGCCTGTGCGTCCTCACGTTGACTTCCTTTGGTGCCCGCGTGCCTCTGTGTCTCTACTTCTCACAAGGACACTGGTCACACTGGACTAGGGCTCACCCTAATGACCGCACCTTAACTTGATTATATCTGCAAAGACCCCCATCTCCAAGTAAGGTCAAAGTCAAAGGTACTGAGGGTTAGGACCTCAACAGCTTTTAGTGGGACACGATTCAACCATAGCACTTAGAGATAGCAAAGATGAATCAGATTCGTTCTCGATCATGGTTAACTAGAGACCCATGCATATCAAACACTAACCCATATGGTAAGCTAGCAAGCATAATTTGGGAATGCCTCGTGGGCAAAGGGGCAATGTCATTGGCCTTCAGAGGATGAGTAGAATTTTGGCATTTGGAAGAGAGGTGGCATTTCAGGCAGAAGAACCAGAGGGAGCAGAGACAAGAAGGCCAGAAAGCAGAGGAAATGCTGAGCGCTGAGGGAGGGCTCTGTGGCTGAGTAGGAGGGAAGATTTGTAGCCAGGTTAGAGTGGTATTGATTGCTAGTCTAAGAATCTGTCCCAGATTCTTGGAACCGAATCTTTAAGGGCCTGCCCATATCCCTCACCTTCCCTTTACTATTTCCATGCCTGAGATCAGTTGAAGGTGGAGGTAGGGGATCTGGCAGCAACCCCTGGGTGAGGCAGCTCTGTCTTGGCCTCAGGGCAACCCTCTGGAGAGGGTTACAGGCAACAGCTGGGAAATGGGAAGCAGAAGGCCCCTGCAGGGTTTGGGTGGGCATCCCAGCCTCTGCTATACCCTAGGGAGAATCCAGATGCCAAGATCCTGGCACCAGGGGGAACTAAGGCCATGGAGATTGGGAACTGAGTCAGGGCCAAAGATGTGAGCTTGGGATTCATCCATAGAAAGGGGATATGAACACCTGGGAGTGGGTGAGGTTGCCTAGGCAGAGCATGAAGAGTTCAAAGGAAGGGGCCAGAAGGCAGAGATGGAGAGGCACCTGAATTAAGGAGCTCAGTGGGCCTGCAGCTGTTTAATTAGGCAGCTCCACACACCTGATAACTGCCACCCAGCGTGAAAGCCAGTGCCTTGGAGAGTCTCAGTAAACTTCATCCTGAACATTCTTTAGGAACTAAAAACAAGGTCATGCTTCTCCTACATGGCTGAGGTTCATTTCAATGAAGGACCTTGGAGAGACACACAGGTCTTTACTCAAAAAACAGTGGCCCGTGTTAGTTTCGAGCTCAGGCTCTGGGGTCTGGCTCTTGGATTTGGATTTTTGACTCTGTCACTTATTTAACTGAGAGACCCTGTGGAAATGACTTTCTCGAGTTCCCCGTCAGTGCAGTGGGAAGAGTAACAGTACTGACCTGAGAGAGCTGTCAGGGAGATCGTGAAATACTGCCTGTACCATGTGTGGCACGATGCACGCCGGCAACAGGGGCTCTGTGAGTGACTGTCCCGTTCAGTCAGCTGCTGTGGCCGTGCACCTCCGAGGACAGCTGCGAGACTGGGTGGTCACCCATGCTTCTGGCCTCCCTGCTTGAGACTGGAGGCACCAACGACCCTCTCTTTGGGTTCAATGAATTTGTAGGGTGGCTTACAGAACTCAGAGAAATATTTCACGTACTAGATTACCAATTTATTATAAAAGGAAATAACTCAGAAACTGCTGGATGGAAGAGCTGTGTAGGAAAGATACATGAAAGGGTGCAGAACTTCCATGCCCTCCTGAGCAAGCGTGACACTTCCCCCACGTCTCCACATGCCCACTGACCTGAAAGCTCTCCAGATCCCTGCTTTTGGGTTTTTATGGAGGCTTCAGCACAGAGGCCTGACTGATGACATCGCGGGCCGAGGCTGATGGGACTCTCTCCCCTCCCCTCTTCCCTCCCCAGAGGGGGAGGCGTGGGGTGGGACTCAAAGTTCCAACCCTCTAATCACCGCGGTTTGCTCGCCTGGCAACCAGCCTGCCACCCTTAGGTGCTGTCCAAAAGTCACCTCATTAAACCAACAGAAGGTGCCTTTAACACACTCATCACTTAGGAAATTCCAAGGATTTTAGGAGCTAATACACATTTCTGATTATATATCACAATATCACACCATCCCTGGAGGGAGAGGGGAGAGGTGGTGCTGCATGACTCCTGAACCACAGAAAAGCTGGGTTGATATCAGAAGCAGGAGGAAAGATCCCCGAAATAACAGATGTCCATTTGGGGGATTGTGAAATACTGCCCAGTCCTAACAAGCCTAGATTAGACACCAGTGTAGTGTGGGTACTAAGACTCCTGGGTATGTGGTATTTGGACAGAGGAAAAAAGGACAAAGACCTTCAGCCATTTTACTCTGCTGTTTGGGGAGAACCCTGTTTCTCTTGCTAATGTAGATAGTAGGAAAGACAGGGCTTTGTAATCTGATGGATGTGAATTCAACACCATGCTCTACCAATTACTAGCTCTGAACCTCACAGACCTTCCATTGTTTTCATCTGTAAAACTGCAGTAGGCATACTCAGCCCCATTCGATTCTCACTGAGATTAGATGAGGTTGTGTATATAAAGTATCCAACAGAACACTGGCATATGTAGCTATAAGATGAGAAGAGGAGGAGAATGATAAGGACTGAGGGATACTTAAATTCTGTCTTTCTGGGGAGGGAGGACACCTGCCCACTCTAAACGTGTTCTATTCTTCTGTCACTATATGCAAGGCTAAAATTCCCAGGAGAGACAAGATCAGTCCAGCTTGGATGATGGGGAAGGCCAGGTGGGGTCAGCACACTTTGCTTGACCAGCCAGCCCATCAAGACTGTCCAGAATGGGGGTGGCGTGGTTCCTAGAGGAAACTGGGATGCTGCTGATAGAAGAGAGGGCTTGGACGTTGGGTAGGAGAAGCACAGATGTGCACTGCAGACGGTCCCCAAGGCAGCGTTCCAGGAAGCCCTGCCATATTTGGGCCCCCACCTGCCTCCTCGTGTCCATTTTTTCCATGGGTGGGTGCACAGAGGAGGTGGAGTGGGTGATCGTGGCCGACACAGTCACCTCCCTCCCCTAGTTACTCCACCTTCCTCAGAGTTGGCGGAGCCTTGTTTAAGGTCAGGAGTTTAAGCCCATGTTATGAGGGGGATGTTGCTTTTTCTCATTTGATTGTGGTAGTTTCACCACCCTTGCCAACAAGGGAGGGCATGTGGCTCTCATAGTCAGTGGGTTTTCAATGGGATATCAGCTGGGAAGCTCTTGGAGAGACCGTCCTCCTGAATAAAAAGAGACACATGGAAGAAAGCCCTGCTCTTCTTAAGGCAGATGTTACTGAGTTCCCATGTGATACCTGGGACTGTGGCAGCCACCTTGTAATCATGAAGCGGTAAACCCAAGAGCGAAGTGAACGTGAGGGCAATGGTAGGAGAAAAAGATAGAAAGAGGCCGCTCCTTCATCACATCATCATCTGCTGATGTACTTCTTGTAACGCCTATCAGCCGAACTACATTCAGATAGGTTTTCTGTTACTTGTTGACAAAGCATCTGAATAATACATGCCCATCCACCTCTGTATCTCCAACAACAAGGAAGACTTTTGGATCAGTGCTGCTCCGGGTGTGACAGTCCCTGGACCGGCAGCAGCAGCATCACCTGGAAACTTACTGGAAAAGCCAACTCTTGGGCCCCATCGTGCCTTCCTGGACCACAAAGGAAGAGCAAAGGCAGCAGTAACCTGTGTTTAAACAGCCCTCCTGGTGATCGTGATCCAGGATGGAGTTTGCTGATCCCTGCTTTATATACATGTCATACTCACATCAGAACTAACCACAGCCAGTGGTCACACATTATTCCTTCTAATGCACCCTGTCCGGTTACTGCTTCATTTGATTCCACTATCCCTCAAATTTAAGTTAAAAAAAAAAGGAAAAGAAAAGAATATTTGAAAACTATTGGCCAAATTCACTTTGTACCTATCGTTTCAGTCGCTCACTTGAGGTCATGTCCTCCTTCCAGACAGTATGTTGGATTTCCTACAAAGCCTATAATAGCTAGAATGTGGCAGCTAGTTCCAAAATGTTTCGAAGTGCTAATAATCTTTATTAATAATGGTCTATGGGAGTATCCCCTGAGCTTTTGGAAGTGAAATTAATAAGGAATTTTGAGGATTTGGACACTGCTAAGGCTAAGAAAATAGCGATGGGAAGAGCAAAGGAACTCTGAGAGTTAGAAGAGGGAAAGAATAAAGGAAGTCACTGCAATAAATAAACAGATGATAGATAGATAGATAGATAGATAGATAGATAGATAGATAGATAGATAAATAGTAGAACAAAAGAAAAGAAAAAGAAAATCATTCTGGTTGGGACAGTAGTGAAGATGGACTCCGTGCTTTTAAACAGAGGGGATGTCTGGGGAGGCGGTTCCGGCCAGGGGTGCCATGAACAAGGTATCAAGGAAGGAGGGCATGAGATGTGTCTGGAAAAGTGGGCAGTCATGGATAGAATGGTCCACGGGCCTCCCTGTGTGGGACTGAGGTCCACAGCAAGACTGAACTCTGGCACCGCTACCTACTAACTGGGGTCTTGGGCAGCTTCCCTAGCTTCTCTAAGCCTTAGTTTTCTCAACAGTCCCTGGGCTCAATAACATAGGCTTGATGAGAGGTATACATGAACCCACATGCTATGGACTGAATTGTGTGCTCCCCCTCCCCATTCACACAGTGAAGCCCTACCCCTCCAAAGTGATGGCATTTGGGAGAGGGGCCAGTGGGAGGTGATTAGGGTTAGATGGGGTCATGAGGGTGGTTTTATAAGAGAGGGAAGAGAGCAAGATCCTGGTCTGTCTGCCATGCGAGGGCACAGCAAGACGGCAGTGGTCTGCAAGCAAGGAAGAGCAGTCCCACCAGAAACCAAAGCAGCTTGCCCCTTGTTCTTGGACTTCCAGCCTCTAGAACTATGAGAACATACATGTCTGCTGCTTAAGCCACCCAGTCGATGGTATTTTGCTAGGCAGCCTGAGTAGACTAATACACAGCATATGTTAGGGACCTTGTAGGGTGCTTGGCTCATGCTAAATATTCAATAAATAAGATTCATAATAATAAACACATTAATAGGCAGTAAGTTTGGAGGATGAGATGGCTAAGGTCTTTGAATGGCTAAGCTGGGTATATAATTTATTCTGTAGACAATGGGAAGTTTGTGAGCAGGAAACCAGAAGAAGAAGTATATGTGTGCCAAGCCTGAGGTCACTATGACAATAGAGCATTATATAAAGCAGGACTGGGCCATCTTCAGCATCGGAATCACCTCCAGGGCCTCTTTAAACACTGGTCCGTGCCGCCCCTGCTCTCCTTTTCACAGATTTAGTGGGTCTGGGATGCAGTCCAAGCATTTGCATTTTAGATAAGTTCCTAGGTGATGCGGATGCCGCTCGCCCAGGGACCCCACTTCCAGGGAGGGAGGAAGAGAAAGGAATAAAGACAAGTGTGACCTCTGGCTGGTGACTTGCCGTTTGGAATGGCAGCGGAATGCTTGCTCTGCAAATGTTCGATCCACCCTGTGGTAGATGATGGATAATGTAGGTGATACGAGGAGCTGCGGGGAGAAATTGCTACAAGAACGGCAAGCAATTATGGCATTGGGTTTCTGTTTCTGTTCTAAGGGTAAACCGCTATAATTATAAAATGTGCAAAACCCTGACTTATGAAGTGAGTAGATAGTGGAATTGAAGAAACACTGCTTTCCTGCCTTCTCCCAACTTGTAGGTTTCTGTTCGGGGGGGACTACTCGAGGCCACCCACTAAAATGACACAGGCTAGTTGCAGGGTAATGTCATAAATAATGTCGGTGAAATTAGCTGAACGGCAGGGTCATTAAGATGTTGGGGTGCATGTGAGAGGGTAGGCATGGGACAGGCTTTCGTGTTATTTTTTGTATGACCTTGAGGTGAAGGTTTTTTCTTCAGCGTTCCTTTATATTATACCTGCACTCTCCCCTCATCTTTCTTAGGGAAATTGCTTGTCACCATGAGCTCCATACAGTGCCTGTCAGGCTGCCAAACTCCTTGGTCCTCTGTTCTGGCCGCAGGGTGGGCACCAGATCGAAGTCTGGCCAATCACAGAGCCACATCCCTCCTGCCCTAGTGATGGGGCTGAGGAGGCACCTGACCCAGCACAGCCTATCAGAATCCTTCTGTGGGGTTCTTCTGTGAGTGTCAGAAGAGAGAACCTCTTTCCTCTGAAAACACTAAGCAGAGATGGTGTGAGTAAAGCATGCCGCTCACCAAACCCCCAAACATGATGCAGTCAGCTTGTCACAGGAAGGAATGAGGCCAACCCCTTGAGAAATGAGAACCTGACACTTGGAGAGATCTTTATCATTCGTATAACTAGAATCCCAAGGCTGATTCATCAGGCAGATTTTCATTTGCATGAGTCAAAAATTTTTACCTCCTTTCCTTAAGCTTTGAGTTGGTTCCTGGCACTTTTAATTAAAAGGGTCTGAACATCCTTGTCATGTTCCTGATCTTAAGGGAAAGGCTCTCAGCTTTTCCCCACTGAGAATGATATTCACTGTGGGCTTTTCATAGATGGTTTTTATGAAATTGAGGAATGTTCCCTCTATCCCTACACTCTGAAGAATTTTAATCAAGAAAGGATGCTGTATTTTGTCAAATGCTTTTTTGGCAACAATTGAGAGGATCATGTGGTTCTTGTCTTTAATGTGATCTATCACATTGATTGATTTGCGAATATTGAGCCACCCTTACATCTCAGGAATAAATCCCTCCTGGTCATGATGGATAATCCTTTTAATGTACTGCTGGATCCTATTAGCTAGGATCTTGTTGAGAATTTTGGCGTCCATATTCATCAGGGATATTGGTCTGTAATTCTCCTTTTTTGATGGGGTCTTTACCTGGTTTTGGGGTCAAGGTAATGCTGGCCTCATAGAATGAGTTTGGAAGTTTTTCTTCTGTTTCTATTTTTTGAAACAGCTTCAGGAGCATAGGTATTATTTCTTCTTTGAATGTTTGGTAGAATTCCCCTGGGAATCTAGCAGGCCCTGAACTCTTGTTTTTTGGGAAGTTTTTGATCACTGCTTCAATTTCGTTGCTAGTTATTGGTCTATTCAGATTGTCAGTTTCTTCCTGTTTTAGTCCTGGTAATTTGTAAGTTCCCAGGAAGGCATCCATTTCTTCCAGGTTGCTTAATTTATTGGCATATAGTTGTGATAATAGTGTCTAATAATTGTTCCTATTTCCTTGGTGTTAGTCGTGATCTCTCTCTCATTCATTCATAATTTTTAAAATTTGGGTGCTTTCTCTTTTCTTTTGGATAAGTCTTGCCAGTGTCTTATCGATCTTATTAATTCTTTCAAAGAACCAGCTTCTAGTTTCATTGATCTGTTCTACTGTATTTCTGGTTTCTAATTCATTGATCTCTGCTCTAATCTTAATGATTTCTCTTCTCCTGCGTGGCTTAGGGTATATTTGTTGTTCTTTATCCAGTTCTTTAAGGTGTAAAGTTGATTCATGTATTCAGGATTTTTCTTTCTTTTTTCTTTTCTTTTTTTTGAGTGAGGCTTGGATGGCTATGTATTCCCCTCTTAGGACTGCCTTTGCAGTATCCCATAGGTTGTAGACCAATGTGTTCTTGTTCTCATTGGTTTCCATGAATTGCCTAAGTTCTTCTTTGATTTCCTGGTTGACCCAAACATTCTAAAGCAGGATGGTCTTTAGCTTACAAGTGTTTGAATTTCTTCCAGATTTTCTCTTGTGATTGAGTTCCAGTTTCAAAGCATTGTGGTCTGAGAATATGCAGGGAGTAATCTCAATCTTTTGGTATCGGTTGAGACCTGATTTGTGACCCAATATGTGGTCTACTCTGGAGGAAGTTCCATGTGCATTCGAGAAGAATGAGTATTCTGTTGTTTTAGGGTGGAATGTTCTGTATATATCTATGAGGTCCATCTGGTCCAGCATGTTATTCAAAGCACTTGCTTTTTTGTTGATTTTCTGCTTAGATGATCTGTCTATTGCTGAGAGTGGAGTGTCGAGGTCTCTTAGAATTAATGTATTATTATCAATATGTCTCTTTATTTTGGTTAACAGTTGGCTTATGTAGTTGGCTGCTCCTCTGTTGGGGGCAAAGATACTTACAGTTGTTAGATCCTCTTGTTGGATAGACCCTTTAAGAATGATATAATGTCCTTCTGTATCTCTTACTACAGTCTTTAGCTTAAAATCTAATTTGTCTGATATGAGAATTGCTACCTCATGACAAGGATGCTCACTCTCACCACTATTGTTCAGCATAGCACTAGAAGTCCTAGCAACAGCAATCAGACAACAAAAAGAAATAACAGGTATTCAAATTGGCAAAGAAGAAGTCAAACTCTCTCTCTTCACAGATGGCATGAAACTTTATGTGGAAAACCAAAAGACCCCACCCCCAAATTACTAGAACTCATACAGCAATTCAGTAATGTGGCAGGATACAAAATCAATGCACAGAAATCAGTTGCTTTCCTATATACAAAAAATGTAACTGTAGAAAGAGAAATTAGGGAATCGATTCCATTTATAATAGCCCCAAAAACCATAAGATACCTTGGAGTAAACCTAACTAAAGAGGTAAATGATCTACACTCTAGAAACTGCAGAACACTTATGAAAGAAATTGAAGAAGACACAAAAAGGTGGAAAACCATTCCATGCTCATGGATTGGAAGAATAAGCATTGTTAAAATGTCTATGCTGCCCAGAGCAATCTATACTTTTAACACCATCCCAATCAAAATACCAATGGCATTTTCAAAGTGCTGGAACAAGCAATCCTAAAATTTGTATGGAACCAGAAAAGACCCCGAATCGCCAAGGAAATGTTGAAAAAGAAAAACAAAGCTAGGGGCATCTCGTTGCCTGATTTTAAGCTATATTACAAAGCTGTGATCACTGAGACAGCATTGGTACTGGCACAAAAACAGACACATAGATCAATGGAACAGAATAGAGAGCCCAGAAATGGACCCTCAACTCTATGGTCAACTAATCTTCTACAAAACAGGAAAAAAATATACAATGGAAAAAAGACAGTCTCTTCAATAAGTGGTGCTGGGAAAATTGGACAGCTATATACAGAAGAATGAAACTTGGCCATTCTCTTACACCATACACAAAGATAAACTCTAAATGGATGAAAGACCTCAGTGTGAGACAGGAATCCATCCAAATCCTAGAGGAGAACACAGGCAGTAACCTCTTTGACATCGGCCACAGCAACTTCTTTCAAGACACATCTCCAAAGGCAAGGGGAACAAAAGCAAAAATGAACTTTTGGGACTTTATCAAGATAAAAACCTTCTGCACAGCAAAGGAAACAGTCAACGAAACAAAGAGGTAATCCAAGGAATGGGAGAAGATATTTGCAAATGACATTACAGATAAAGGACTTGTATCCAAGTTCCATAAAGAACTTCTCAAACTCAACACCCAAAAAACAAATAAGTCAAAAAATGGGCAGAAGACATGAACAGACACTTCACCAAAGAAGACATATAAACGGCTAACAGACACATGAAAACATGTTCAACATCATTAGCCATCACAGAAATTCAAATCAAAACCACATTGAGATACTGCCTTATACCAGTTAGAATGGCAAAAATTGACAAGGCAGGAAACAACGAATGTTGGAGAGGATGTGGGGAATTGGTGGGGAATGCAAGCTGATACAACCACTTTGCAAAACAGTATGGAGGTTCCTCAAAAAGTTAAAAATAGAGCTTCCCTATGACCCAGCAATTGCACTACTGGGTATTTACCCCAAAGATACAGAAATAGTGAAAAGAAGGGGCACATTCACCCCAATGTTCATAGCAGCAATGTCCACAATTACCAAACTGTGGTAGGAGCTGAGATGCCCTTCAACAGACGAATGGATAGAGAAGATGTGGTCCATATGTACAATGGAATATTACTCAGCCATCAGAAAGGATGAATACCCACCATTTACAACAACATGGTTGGAACTGAAGGGGATTATGTTAAGTGAAATAAGTCAAGCAGAGAAAGACAATTATCATATGGTTTCACTTATATGTGGAACATAAGGAATAGCATGGAGGACATTAGGAGAAGGGAGGGAAAAATGAAGGGGGGTGGAATCAGAGGGGGAGATGAACCATGAGAGACTGTGGACTACAGGAAACAAACTGAGGTTTCCATTGGGGAGAGGGGTGGGGGGATGGGATAGCCCAGTGATGGGTATTAAGGAGGATACGTATTGCATGGAGCACTGAGTGTTACATGCAAACAGTGAATCATGGAACAGTATATCAAAAACGTGATGTACTATATGGTGACATAACATAATACAATTGAAAAAAATAAAAAAAATAAAAGGGTCTGAACAACAAAGTTCGTATATCCACCTGTGACTTTCTAACTTCCAGAAATCAGGTTGGGCTTGAGAATTTGAGTATTCCATACTCAAATGCCCACATCGTCGTACGAAGGAGTCCCTTGGAGGTGTCTGAAATTTTAGGGCATTGTCTCCATAGGAAGTGTTGAATATTACATCTGGGAATGCTAATGAGAGAGAGGGGAAAAAAAGAACAAAAACCTACCAATCTTCACATCCCCGAGTTGGTCTGTTTAGGAGAGAAAAAGAAACAAAATTGGTGGGGGACACTGTTAGTGTTTTCAGTTGAGGAGAAAACGGAGGCTTGTCATCATCAACTAGGGGAAAATCTGGTGGTGAGGCACTGTTCCCACAAGAAGCACCCTAGCACTTTTCATGGTGGTGGTGGGGAGTAACACTCCTGCGGTTGTCCATCAGGCGGAAGTGGCATAACCTACAAATTTGACTAAAGTGAATTCACTGCCATGTCCTCAACAAAGAGAGCAAACAAAGGGCGTGACGATTCAGCACGGCAGCCAGCCCTTCCTCCCATCCCACTCAATGGACGTTTGGAGGGTGACTTCCAGACTCTCACAGTTGAGAGTCTTGCTGGACTTGTGGGCATTTGAGGGCATTTTCCAAGAGCTAACTGTAGCTAATTTTCATCTCTGTGAAAACTTAGAGCCTGACTCCCTCAATAAGAAGAGGTACCCCTACACGACACCCTGTGTTTCAGGTGTTTACTGAAGCATGTTCAGAGGGCTTGAGGGGTGAGTAGTGTGTGTGTGTGTGTGTGTGTGTGTGTGTGTGTGTGTTTCTCAAAATATATCTGGTGATTATTTGAGGCTCAGTATTAATAAGCCATGTAATTACTGGGTTCTGTAGTATTTGAAATCAAAATCACTTTTAGATTCCTCTCCTCCTCTGGGCTGTTGTAAATGATAAGCACATCAAAATGCTTTGTGACGGCTGTGTACGAAAAAAGTCCTCTCAGCGCAAATTACCAGGCAACTTTTATCCCGTTGAATAAACTCAAGGCAGTGACTCTGCCATCAACAACACATATGAAAGGCTGAACTCTGTGGTTGATCTGCTTTGTGTGAGGTGGGCACTTGCTGTTCTATTTGCCCAGTGGCGCTTTTTAATTGGAATGATTTTTATTTGGTCTGATTTCCTGAAATAGAATACATTGCCTGCTAACCCCAGAAAGTCTATCAGCATAGAGAGCAAACTGTCCTGGGCTCTTGGCTTAGCTGTTTGGCGAGGAGACATGGCCATGGGGGTGGGGGAGTTGCAGCGTATTCAAATCTGACATTGAAACAGTTTGTGTGTGTTTAGGGAGTAACCACAAAATTTGACATGCCATCTCCACCCAAACCCCAAAACCCAAACCGGTTCCATTCCAAGAGCCAAGCCTGCTCCACGCCGTGCTCTCAAAGCCTCTTTTGAGTAGTTCATTTCTTCCTATTTACAACTCCCAAAGTGAGCTGTTTTTTAAGGGAAAATCAGTTTCTATTAATGTCTAGGACCCCGAGCGGGTCTTTGCCTCTCATTTGTCCCGCTTTGTTTAGGCCAAAGCACACTCCAAACTGGTACCCAGGCGAGCAGGGGCCTGTGACAGGCACAATCGCCTCAAGTTGATTTATGCACAGGGACTCAAGGAGCAATCATATTTTAAATAAGGCTAATCAAGCTGTCTTTTTGTGAAAGCCCCCAAAACCGCACACAGACCTCACCCTCAGCGTGCTCTCATTTCCACTGAGTAAAAGCAAAGGCGAGAGGCTTTTTAGGAGCTGATGCTGGCACGTAGAATCAAGCGAATGCTGCCCAACATGTCCGCACCACAGAATTCCGCTCGGAGGAAAGATGGCGAGGAGGCAGCGTGGTTCCTGCCAATGGAGGGACTTGATGCTCCACTCCAGGTGTGATTTTTCTGTTTCAGTTGAGTGCACTTCGGGTTTCTTGCCTTACTTTCTTCTGGTTGACTCTTTTCCTTCCTTGTGTTTTTACGCTTCCGAGGCAGCATAACCAAGAACGTCAAGTTTACTTTTCAAGTCTGTCCTGTCCTCTTGGTTCATACCTCACCTCCTCTCACTTTCCTCCTCACAGCTTCCACAACCACCTCTGAAACACTAACCGCCTCCATGTGGCACTGGTTTTGTAACCCACCCAAGCCTGTCTTTTTTTTTTTTTTTTTGGTAAGCTACTACTTATTGAGTTTCTACTCTGTTCCCAGGATCAGCAAACATTTTCTGTTAAGGGCTACAGTAAATAGGTTCAGCTTTGCAGGTCATATTGTATCTGTTGCCACTACTCCACTCTATTACTGGATAATGAAAGTAACCGGGCCGTCAACAATACATAAACAAATCAGGTGTGCCTGTGTGTCAATAAAACTTTATTTACACATAGAGGCAATGGGCCGGATTTGGCCTGAGGGCCAAATGTAGTGAATCCCTGTAACATCCATAGGAGACCTACCAGACTTTTGAGAGTGTTCTATTAGCAGAAATTCTGCCAGCTCAGACTGAAAGGGGCAGAGAGAAAAGTGCAAGAAGATTGTCAGACCCTCCAAATTCTACAAGCAGGAAACAGGCTGATAAAACTACTCCACTGCAAACAAATTACCCATGGTGAAAGAGGAAGGAGAGGGTGGGGGTCAGTGAAGTGTGTGTCATCTGCTCAGGTCACGATCCCAGGGTCCTGGAATCGAGTCCCACATTGGGCTCCCTGCTCAGCGGGGAGTCTGCTTCTCCCTCTGCCCCTCCCCCCTTGCTCATGCTCGCTCTCTCAGATAAATAAGTGAAATCTTAAAAAAAAAATGTTAAAGAAAAAAGAAAGAAAAAGGAAGGAGAGAGCAGAGCCGTGGGCTCAGGGCAGAGCTGAGAACCAGGCCTCGAAACCCTAATGGAGTTTGCCCAGTTGGAGTTAGAAATTGCTTGGGACCAGTGGCTCCTTTTTTCCTTTCCTTTTCTTCCTTTTTGAATAGGAATGTCTGTAATGGATCCTGGGGGCTTCTGTTCCACCAGGGATAGATAACTTGTTTGCTAGCTTCACAGGTCCATAAATGGAGAGGAACTACACCCCTAGATGGATGATACTGAGAGTCTCACCCACACCTCATTTAGGGGGGGTGAGATCTGAGACTTCTGAGCTAATGAGACCTAGATGAATTTCTGGACTTGAGCTATGCTGTTACAGGATGAGAGTTTTGGAGAACTTGGAATGGGGTAAATGCATGTGAGGCACACATGAAACTCTGGGGACAGATAGCAGATTGCTCTAGGTTGAATAATGTCCCCCTCCAAAGATATCCACATCCTGATCCCTAGAACCTGTGAGTATGTTACCTTACATGGTAAAAGGGACTTCGTAGATGTGGTTAAGTTAAGGATCATGAGATGAAGAGATCATTCTGGCAGGACCAGTATAATCACAGTGGTCCTTGACAGACAGGCACAGAACACCAGACTCTTACTGCAGTGATTCTTAACAATGGGTGATTTTGTCCCCCAGGGGATATTTGGAGGTGTTTTGTCACAAGTGGCGGAGGAGGCTACTGGCCCCCTCTAGTAGGTGGAGGTCAGAGATGTTGCTTAACATCCTGCAATGCACAGGATGGCCCCTACAAGGAAGAATTATCAGACAAAAATGTGAATAGTGCTGCAGTTGAGAAACCATGTCTTATCAATCCTGTGAATGTGGGTGTAGTTATCATGCACGGTTCATAAGTGAGAAAACAAAGTGTAAGAGAGGCTGAATTACAGAAGTGGGTAGAAGATAGAACAGGTGGTACGTAGCAGAGCTGGAGCAGAAGTCCTTGTGTTTAGGCCTCTGACGCACTACTTTCTCTCCACCCCCAGTTAACCTACAAAGCCTGGCTGGAGGTACATTGATTTCAGCCTAGAGTCAGTAGATAAGATGCTTCAGCCCATAGGCGGGATCAGAATGGTAGAGATTTCAGGCACTGGAGCAGGCAGGACAGAATTCTTTCAGGAACAGGTATTTTCAGTCTCTGTTGGTAGACAGATAGGAATAGGGCTGATAGCCCCATTCCACCAGAATCCAGTGACATTCTTGCCTAAATACAAACCTGAGTTTTATATTCTCTTCCAACTCTTGTGAAGATTTCAGGCCAACACAGACACTCATTCAGCCAACATTTCCGATCCCTGTTTCTGCTGAAATCTCTATCATTTAAGACCTCTCAGTACTGTATCAGCATCCCTGTTTGACAGAAGAGGAGACTGTGTCTCCAAGAGGCTTGCAATGACTTGTCAAAAGGCATGTGGGTTTCAAAGGGCAGAGCTAGGATCCAAACCCAGACCTTTCAACTTGAAGTGCAGATTGATTTCCACCATGGAACTGAGCCCCCTGTACACAACAAGGCTCTGTGTGTAGATGGTGCGGGTTGTAACACATTCCCTACTTTTAAGGAATCTGCTCTCTCGAAAAGGAGGTGGAGTCATAAGCAGGTAACTAAAATACAAGTGAAAGTGAGAACGCGTGTTTCAAATGGTTGCAGACCCTATACTTACACAGGGAAGAGAAAGAGAGAAAGGTTCTTGGGCGTGGGTTGATGGACACCTGGAAAGTCTACAGGGAAGAGGTGCCACTTGAACAGAGGCTTGAATTATAGGCAGAACAAAACGCCAATGCCCCACAACAAACAATAGATTCACTTCTTCAAAGTGGTTTCTGCCTCCAGATGCTAAAAGAAAAACTTCCTCATTTGACTTTCAGCCACTCCTCAGTGATGAGCTTTGGGACTCCATGCATGTTCTGATTATTGCTCTTTTTTCTCCATTCATAATTGAGCAGCCAAGCAGTCTGAGCTCTGTAAGCTTCTGATCGGGGCTGAAGATTTGCCGTATTTGGCATGCCTTGCGATTTCCGTCGTCATCATGATTATACTAAGTTTATGAGACAAGCCTCTTATCACTGCTATCAGCACTTTTGTTTCCCAATTTTCTGCTCGTTTTTCCAAAATAATAAGAGCCAAGTGCTCTTAAAACAGTTAGATAATCCCACTAACTAATACTCTCCTGGGCAATCACAGCAGCAAGGTGGAAAGGAAGACCACACGCTCTGATACCATCCATTCAGTTGCTCATGAGCTGAAATCCGATTTCCACGAGTGAAGGATGATCTGGGGCTCTCAAAGCGGAAAGCATGAATGTGCAGATATACAAATTCATTCATTTAGCCATTCCTCTCTACAGATTTATTAAATACCCACTCTGTGTCAGGCACCATTTCAGGAACTAAGGATAACAGCCACGATCTCTCCGTGTAGGTCCCCTGCCGGAGCTTCCAGACTAGATGGGGGAGACCCACAATAAGCGTGCAAGCAAATCCGTAAACAGGGGAAGCTCAAATTGTGACAAGTAGGGTTGTCAGATCACTTGCCCTCCTGGCTTGCCCAGGGCTGAGTCAGTTGACTTAAAGTTCCAGGCTCCAACTCCCACTGGTTATGCAAAGCCAAGGAAATCAGGCCCTCTGGTTTGCAAAACCAGATGTTATGGGGATTCATTTTCCCCCCAGTGGGCTCCCTGGTGCTTTCCTCTCTCTGTGCCCGCAGCTCCCTCCTTGCAGCCTTCCTAACCTCTCAGATGCTGCTGCTTCTCTACATTTTAGTTGTGGAGTATGTTCTGCCTGTCTTCAGATCACTCTCCAGGTTATTTACATGGATGTGAGTGATATCTACTTGTAAATGTGGGACGGGGTGAGCCTAGGGTCCTCTTATTCAGCCATCTTCTGCTCTTCTCCAGGCTTGAGAGATCAAATACAGGATGTCCAACTAAATTTAGGTGTCAGATTTTTAAAAACCACTCTTTTTAGATGTGTTTACCAAAATTACCCCCGCATTTTTATTTCCTAAGTCAGGCAATGCTAGTAAGTAAGAGTAAGTAAGTAAGTGAAGTAACTGGGATGGTATGTCATTTAGGGCTCCACCAGAGGAAGAGAACTAGCAGGATATCCGTATTTGGAGATTTCCTGCAAATGTCTGTATTTGGAGATTTCCTGCAGTATCCAGCTGTCTTACAGGAGCTGGATAGGCAGGTCCAAAACCTGTCACGCAGTCCATCAGGAAGGGTAGCCTGGAGCTCGGGCACACCCTGATTCTGCTTTCCACTGGCAGAATTTCTCCTTCTTCAGGGAAATCTCAGCCCTGCTCTTAATACCTTTCAACTAACTGGACCAGGGATACCCGGATTATGGAAGACAACCTTTATTACTTAAAGGAAACGGATCACAGCCTTAATCATATCTACAAAATACCTTCCCTGCAACAGTTAGACTAGTGTTTCATTGACCCACTGGGGACTTTACTCAAATTGACCATCGCAGATAGAAAGGGGAAGGGTGTGGGGCGCCTGGGTGGCACAGCGGTTAAGCGTCTGCCTTCAGCTCAGGGCGTGATCCTGGCGTTCCGGGATCGAGCCCCACATCGGGCTCCTCTGCTATGGGCCTGCTTCTTCCTCTCCCACTACCCCTGCTTGTGTTCCCTCTCTCGCTGGCTGTCTCTGTCTCTGTCCAATAAATAAAAAAATCTTTAAAAAAAAAAAAAAAAAAAAAAAAAAAAAAAAAAGAAAGGGGAAGGGTGTCCACAGTCATCAGGGAAGGCTTCTCTGAGGTGGGGACATTTGAATTGAGACTTAAACTTTGCGACATTGAACATTGAACTGCATCTAAGAGCCAGGAGATCAGAACATTTCAGATGACAAGAATAACAGGTGCAAAGGCCCTGAGGTAGGAAAGAACCCATTTTGTTTTAGAAACTACCAAAAAAGTCAGTATGGTTGGGCAGGCGTGATCAAGGGGAGAGTGGTACCTGGTCGGGTGGGAGAGGAGGGCAGGGTCTGGGTCACACAGAATTGTGTATGAAAGTCACATTTATAAAACTCCAGGACTATTGCTATTTATAAAAAAATGTTGCAGGGTAGAGAAAAGAGAGCATGCCTTTGAAAAAGGTTTCTTTCTGAAGTATTTCTGGGTATCTGGTGGGTGCTAAAGCTATCTGCTTTGCTTAAAAAACTTCCTGTGGGTCATTTAGGCAGGGACTTCACCCATCTGACATTATCTGGGACTCCACAAAGTAAGACCAACACTTATTATTGCTTCTGAAAAGGAATCTTTTCAAGAGCTGGAGAAAAAGCCCAATAGGTAGGCAGCCACTGTGGGGTATCTCCAGTTTATAAGTTTTTCCTCAACCAGTCTTCCTTTTGAAGGCTAGAGTAGTCAGATGGTGAGCCAGTTGTTTGTAAGAAGTAGCTAGATATGAGTCAACACTTAATTTTCTGCCTGTGTCTCAGGACTTATGGTTTAAGGAAAGAGTCTAACAATTTTCCTTAAAGAGAGAACAAATCAGTTTTACAGATTGATCCTCTATTGGAATTCCACAGGCAGCTTTATCTCTTGGAAATTGTAAATATATCTGTGAACTCTCAGTGCTGGTGCAGGAAGAACGACTACGTGGACTTCTGGAGTTTCCTGGAATCCATAACTTCCTGGAATTTGCCAGTTGCCTCGAAGTCAGACACAGATCTTTCCAAAATGGACATGATATCTGGGAAAATCACCTATTTTCTCTTGATCTAGGTTTCTCTAGCTATTCTCTTGTAATGAAGATTTTTCTACTCTGTGAATTTTTGCTCGGCCCCCAAATTCTGGTTCATGAGAATTCTCTATATAGTAAATTATCCCTAGTGTGACACCTTGATTTGGTAGAGAATAAGGCAAGAAATATTGATTTCTCTTGTGTTCTAAATAAGGTCACAATCTGAGGAGCTGGGGGTTAGGATGTCGGGGGCGGGTCACAATGAACCTCACAACCCCCTGTGTATTCAGAGCTGGTGTCAATTGTTGGGAGCAAGAAGATGTATCCAATAGAGATCCTGTCTCAGGATCTTTGGGATTGGCTTCTAGACCTGGGGTTTTCTGGTTACTTTTAGAAGAGCCCAAGGGTCAAGTGCAGCTAGGTACAACATAGGAGACAGGAGGCCCCAGCTGCATGAATCTTTACTGTCTAGGTGCTCAAGCTACAAATCTCTGAGTCATTCCTGATCCTCTTTTCATTTACTTACTACTTCCAGTCCACAGCAGATATACCAGTTCTGCACAAACCTTCATATCTAGAATCTATCCTGTGCTGTACATCAGCCCTGACATTAACCTGCTCTGGGCCATCCTCATCTCTCACATGAGTTACGGCTGCAGCCTCCTGCCTGGTTGCCTGGCATCTGCTTGGACCTGCTTGGGAATCCAGGATCCTCTTAGAAGCTGTTATGGGCTGGGGGCGCATGGCTGGCTCAGTGTGGAGAGCACGTGACTCTTGATCTTGGGGTCGTGAGTTGGAGCCCTAAGCTGGGTATAGAGATTACTTGAATAAATAAATAACTTAAAAAAAAAAAAGAAGTTATGGGCTGAACTCTATCCTCCCCCCCAAAGTTATATGTTGAAGCCCTGCCTTGTTCTCTTTCTAACAGGATGCACCAAATTTGCTTTTCAATCTTCAATTCAGTTTTACCTCCTTTTCCCTTATCTTTCCCTCCTCCTCCCCTTCTTTCTTCCCCACACCCCTGTCTCTCATTTCCTCAGAATGCATAATAGCACTCTGAAAAGACTGAAATGTCAGAGATATGGAGTGTATCCACAGAGTAATGTTAATATAAATATTCTAGAGAGAAAACTGACTCAAACACAGACCCATCTAACATTGATTTCAGCAAAATGAGGTCCCAACCTTCCAGACTAACATTCCCTCTCCTGCTGGGTTTTTGCATTACTGCCAAGAGACATTTTCTCCTGTCCTTGACTTTGCCCCACAATGTCCCTTCCAAAACTATAACTATATAACTATATATAAAAATATATATAGAAATATATGTATAATCATATATCTCTTTTCCTGGGATAGATTATTTTCCCCTAAAGTCATATCTGTCCCCAGAACAGAGATAGCAAGCAAGTGACTGAAGCATTTGAAACAGGTGTTTTGAGCTGCAGTGTGTCTGTTTGTGCCCAGCCAGGCTTGGCCTGTCAAGCTGGACAACATGAGATAGGAGATGGATAGTATCCCAACGTTCCTGCAGAGCCTGACTTTACAGGTGAGCCTCCCAGCCACCATCAGAAACCATCATGAAACCATCAGGGAGGGATGTGGGGCCATGCCTTTCCAGGGATCCGCCCAAAGGCGTCTGTGGTTCAGGGTCTGGAACAAGTCACCAGATGGGTCAACCGCCCATGCCTTAGCTCATTCCAGTTTTTTAATGTGAGTGATACCTGATCAAAAATGAACACCAGAGATGACTTTAGAAGAATTTGAGAGTTAGACATTAAAGGGTAAGATGGAGCTCATCTGCTCTTGACTTGGTAATGGTGAGGAGGTCATGATCTAGTGTGCTGGGTCAGACACTGCCAGCCCTCACCTTTACCCCTCTCCCTTACCAATTCAGTATGTACCGATTTGACTTCCAACTGCCAGCACCTCTATTTCTTCGTCTGGGCACTTTCTCTTGCTGCTGGAATCTCCTTTGATTACCGATGGGAGTTGCGATATAAATAAAACAAAAAATCCCAGCTCCCTCACCCCTGGGGCAGCGTAGCTCAGAGACCCAGGCTCTGCACTGGCTCCTAGAGTACAAGATACAGGAGGCAAGGCCCATATCTTAAGGATTTTAAGGGAGCAAGGTTTTAAACCAGTGACACGTGTTAGGAGCCCTATCACCTAGCCCCTTTGTTAGAGAGAGATCAAGTCCAGTCCCCTCAGCTAGAGCCTCATGGCAGGGAATAACTGTGTGTATCACCTCCTCTTCATCTTTGTACATTCAGATCTCTCTGGGGGACGTGCATCCTGAGTCCACTCAGCTCAGAGAGTGACTCACATTAACCGAGTCTCCAAGAGTCAGTATAGACCAGAATGCCAAGTTGTGAACTGAGAGTAAGTGAATTTTTGCCAATTGCCAGGCAGATTCAGGAACACTACTGTAGGCTCCTCCCCCCCAAGAAGATTCCCAGCTGAGGCCAACTCATAATCATGGGGTCTTCTGGGAAGCCATGAGACTGAGCCAAAGTCAGGGCTTAGCAAAGATGCACAGAGATCTTAAAACTGAGAAGAGAGAACCTGAAGTCATTCATGTGTGATGGTTTTGAACTCCCCGTAGAAAGGGGAGGAAGGAGGAGGTGTTTTCAGAAGGCGTGGTTGGTGAGGCTGAGGTTCAAGAACAGCCAAGTGTAGAGTAGCCATTGTGAAAAAGACCATGGAGAATGAACGAACCATAGTGACAAGATTTTTGAGCAAGACTAAGTGCCCCCGGGGCATCTGGGTGGTGCAATTATGTGTCTGACTCTTGGTTTTGGCTGAGCTCATGATGTCAGCGTCATGAGATCGAGCCCCACGTTGGGCTCTGCGCTCAGCTTGGAGTCTGCTCGGGATGCTCTCTCTCCCTCCGCCCCTCCCTCTCATGCTCGCATGTGCTCTCTCTCAAATAAATAAATAAATAAATAAACCTTAAAAAAAAAAAAAGGAGGAAGAGTAAATGCTCCCTCCAGCCACCACACATACATTAAAACAATTTGAATTTGAACATAGCCAGAATATGAGCTTTCTAGTCAGGTTAGACCCAGGATTTAATTCTCACTCCATCAGAAATGGGCTGTGTGTGGACAGCAGTCTCTCATCCTCACCTGTAAAATGGGTGGAGTAACGCATCAGATTCCTAAAGTAGCTGAAGATTCAGTGAAATGATGCATGAGAAGTGCTGAGCACGGGGCCTGGCTCACAGTAGGTGCTCAGGGACCAGCAGCCAGGTTAAAGGTTTCATTTGTTGTTGTTCAGTTTCCCCTCACCTGGCTTTCTGCAGCCTGGGGACAGTAGCAGGTAATGCAGGTGTCGTCTACGCACGGCAACAGCCAAAGGGTCTGTCGTTGGGCAAAGGAATCTAGGCACCAAAGGGGCCCAGACTGAAGTGAAAGTCAAGTGCAGTCCTGACGGGGAGGGAAGGAGAGAGAGGAGTCTAGGACAGCGCTTCTCCACAGATCACTTGGGGGAACTTGTCGAAATGCAGATTCTGATCCAAAAGGTCAGGGCTAGAGTCTGGGATTCTGCATTTCCAACAAGCTTCCTGGTGACATCAGTGCTGTTGGCCCTCAGCCCACACACAGACTTACAGGATCTAATGTCAAGCCCAGAAGAAAAGGATTGGAAGCTGATCTAATGTCAAGCCCAGAAGAAAAGGATTGGAAGCTGGAGTACAGAACTCAGATGTGGTCAAGGAAAGCCAATGGTATGCTTGGAGTTCTGTTTTCTTTTCTTTCCTTTTCTTAAAGATTTTATTTATTTGAGAGAGAACACGAGAGAGTGAGCATGAATAGGGGGAAGGGCAGAGGGAGAGAGAGAGAGAGAGAGAAAGAAGCAGCTCACCACTGAGCAGGAAGCCCGAGGCGGGGCGCGATCCCAGGACCCTGAGATCACGACCTGACCCAAAGGTAGATGCTTCACCGACTGAGCCACCCAGGCGCCCCTGGAATTATATTTTCGGTCACTCCTCTGGAGCTGTGCTGTCCAGTACGGTAGCCACTAGTCCCATGTGGCTCTTGGCACTTAACCCTGATTGAGATGTGCTGGATGTGTAAAATAGACATTAGATTTTGAAGACTGGGTGCAAAGAAAATATCCCAATACTCGTTTATGTTGATTATCATTTATGTTGAAATGATAATGTTTTGGATAGTGTATTAAATAAAACATTATTAAATTAATTTCACCTGTTCCTTTTTACTTTTTTTTTTAATGTGGCTGCTAGACATTTTAAAATTACACTTGTGGCTTACGTTAAATTGCTATTGGACAGCACTGGTCCAGAAGGAGCCTCTTGCTCCCGCCCCCTCTGAGCTCCTGCCCAAAAATCCCTCCTCGGCAATTGTCTTGGTACCTTGGGGAGAGCCTGAGACTAGAGAGGTTCGTTGCTCTGAAGGGGAGACAGGCAGTCCCGCGCAAGGGAGCTGTTTGGGAGGAACAAGACAGAAACATGCCAAGTCATTCTCCGCAACAGCAGAGCTATTGCCATGGGGCCGGCTGGGCGGCCTGGATCCCGGAGATGCCAACCTGCCACGCTCCAGTGCCTTCTGTCTGGGCCTCTTCAGTTCTCTCTCACGCTCCCTCCCCATCCTGGGCGACAGGTAATTAGCGGGGCCAGCTGGCAGCCTGCACCGGGCACCGCCGCCAGAGAGCCGGCAGCCGGCCTGCAATTACTGTCATCCTGGCGTGGCCTTGCAAAGAGCGCTCTGTTCGGCTCTCGCTCGGCAGCGGGGCTCTCGGGTGCCAGGGCTCGTAACCTCGACATTCTCAGGGTGTCTCTTGGCAATGCAAGCCCCGCAGAAGAAAGTCCCCAGTGTGCGTACCTGCCGCAGACTTCCCTCGGTAAATAACGGGGCAGTCCGCCTACATCGCTGCCTGCCGGCCGGATTGCAAATGTCTCAGCCGAGCCACAGATGCCACAGACAGTTTATTTGACGTGTTCCCAGTAGCTCCTCTTTCAGGAAAGTGTTTCCCAGGCCCGGCAGCTGGGCCTCTCCACTCCAGAAAGCCTGTCCAGGGCAGATCCCAGGCACCTCAGAAATGCATTCCGAATGACGTTTGAAAGTCCACGAAGCTTCGGTTCTGTGAAGCTAGAAGGGAATGAGAAGGAAGGATTGTATCAAGTAGGGATCTCTGGGTCAAGCGAGGTCTGCATAGGTGACAGATAGATCCTCGCAGTCACAAGCTAACTCGTTAGCTTCTCAAGCCTCGGTCCCCTTCTCCAGTAAAACGGATACAGTAATACCATTTAGCTGGTGGGGCTGTTGTGGGGATTAAGTGAAACAGTCCTTGTAAACACTCAAACATGAGCATGCAAAACTAATATAAGAGGGAATGAACTTGAAGAAGCTGGACAGATGGAAGGTGTGTAGACCTAACTGGTCAGAATGTTCCAGGTTGGAGCCCAGAGATTTAAATGGGGAATTCCTTTTAAAGGAGTGGTCTCTCCCTCCGGGTAGGGAATAAGAAAAGGTTCTCTTGGGGACACAGTGAGTATAGGAGGAGCCCTCTCCACCCCATCTACAGAAAAGTTCACACTAAATCATTTGTGAGGTTTGACACAAGATGAAAATGCAAGGTCTCTTGTTCAAAAATCAAGAAAAAGGGATACCGAAGGTACCAAGGTAGAAAAGTTTTTCCATTCTTCCACTGTTCCAATCTGTCTGTCTCTGGCTCTCTCCCTCTGTGTGTCTATTTGCTACTCGATCGATGTCCCACTGCCTCGGGCACGGGGCTTCTCAGCTGGCTGATGCAGAGCAAGCTTCACAGGCACCTGGGACTCTCCAGCTCATCCCATGCAAGCACTTAGCACCCCATCCCTCCCCACCAGCAGCTCTCCCCCCTTCCACAAGCCACCAGGCAGAAGCCCCAGGGTCCCAACCAGGGCTGGAGAAGTCAACCCCCAACCCACAGAGGACAGGCAACATCTGGCTGGGACACATCCACTATGGATCAGGATGTGTAAAAGACTCACTCCTGCCCAGCTGTCTATCAGACTTGTCATGGCTCTCTTGGGTCTTGCTCTGCCCTGAGATGTCACCTGATCCTGACTGGGTGCTGACCCCTAGGCCGGTCAGCAGAGAGGGTGAAATACCTTGTCGGGCAGGGCCTGGGAGCCAGGTGGTGGGGGTGGTGGCAGTTGCTGGGCAGAGGCAGGGAGGGGGAGGCCAAGCAGGGTTCTGGGGTATCAGAGGGAAGAAGAGCAGGCAGCAGAGAACTCATCCTGGGGAGACAGAGGTGCAGATGAGTAGGAGGCAGGACACCACATGCTGCACCATCCCGTCAGAAGTGACCCGTGAAACCCCAAATCAAGCCTACTATTATTGGGAATTTCAAGATGGCACCCGTAGAGCATTAGCACCCCAGGTGCAGGGCCCCTTTGAGCATGGGCCCTGGCTGATGGCACCACTTCGACTCCTATAAGCAGGCCCTGGATGGAGATAACTGTTGTGTTGTAATTCCACACCTTGTTTCCCATCCCAGGTAGAGCCTGCGATCCAGATCCCAGCTCTACCACTCACTGGTTCTGTGACGTCAGGCAAATTGTTTAACCTCCCCAAGCCCCAGGGTCTGCATCTATAAAATGGCAAACGTGATAGAACCCGACTCCAAGAGTTGTTGCAAGGATTGAAGGCGATCGTGCAAGTACGGTTTAGCTTAGACGTAAAGCAAAATTGTGACAACTGTCAGCTGTTACTAGCAAAGCAACTTTTTTTTTTAAGATTTTATTTATTTATTTGACAGAGATAGAGACAGCCAGCGAGAGATGGAACACAAGCAGGGGGAGTGGGAGAGGAAGAAGCAGGCCCATAGCAGAGGAGCCTGATGTGGGGCTCGATCCCATAACGCCGGGATCACGCCCTGAGCTGAAGGCAGACGCTTAACCGCTGTGCCACCCAGGCGCCCCTAGCAAAGCAACTTTTAAAGGGACCCATCCTCCCAGTTTATCTCTTGGAGAAGCAGTTCTTCACACTTTTCTGAGGCTCAGAGATCCTGTGTTTCCCTCCTTCACCGTACCTGATGAGTAGCTGAAGGAAACAAACCAATGGGCAGGGTTCCATTACCATAAATACGAAAGCGGACCTACTTCATCACACTGGACCTTACTTACTGGCAAGTGCTGCTCTTATCCCAGATTCAACCTGGTCCCGTTTGCTAAGAGAAAAGCTGAGAGTCAATCACATGGCTTCTGTCTAACCTTACCTGTTCCTTCTTAAAAGCGGATTTCACTCCCCCTTTTCCTAAGAAGTCCTGCTTTAAACCCCGTATGAGAATTTACATTCTGTTGCTACCTGCATGACCTTGAGTGAACCACATGTTGTAGCTCCTCTCATGGTTAGTGACAGTCTCTTTACTAGAAGGTAAGCTACCCGAGGACATGGTCTAGATTTGGTTTTGCCTAGGAATGAGTATGCTGGTACTGAGCGTGATCCCTGACTTGTGGGAGACACTCAATAAATGTTTGTCAAAGTAAGGGATTACTAGATGAAAGAATAAACGGATGGATGGATGGGTGGAAGGAAGGAAGGAAGGAAGGAAGGGGGAATAGAGAGATAGAAGAAGTTAAATTTTAGTTATATTTTATGACCTCTGAGGTAATTCCCAGCTCTGACAGTCTATTATGCTTTAAGTCTACTGCATTATCTCAACTTTTTCCTTGAAGGATGAAATCGAAAGCTTCAGAGCCTTCTCTTCACAGGAGGGGCCATGCAAGGAGGAAACCAAATCAAAAGCATAGGTTGGGTTGGTGGGATATCCCTCACTTGGAGAGGGATTGAGAGCCAGATACATGAGTGCCATCTTGGTCCTAGCGGAGCTTTTTGTCCAGGCCACATTATCTTTTGAGGTACCTAGGGCCCTTAGTATGTTCCCTGGGGGCTGGGCTTACAAGAGTGATGGGTAGTCAGATGGGGACTGAGGCAAATTCTCTGAGCACAGAAGAGCTGCAGGCCTCCCCTATGATTGGCTGGCAACGTGTCTGTGAGTGTTCCCCAGCAGATGGCCGTGAGGAGGGCAACTGAGAACTGACTGGGCTGCCATGTGGCCTCCTGGCACTGGAACGGATGGCTTCACTCCCAGAGACCTGGAGTCTCTTGATCTCACTTAGCTCCCGCCTCCATGGTCCCCCTTCTCCATCTCTCTCTCCCAGGGGTGGAATCTTTTAATTTATCTGGCAGTGAGGGGAATACGTGTTCCGTAAGTATGCATGTAAATATTTCTGCCTTGAATTTTAAATAGTGGGTTCTTTTAACTCAAGAATCAGGAATTTGCATCCCCCCTTCCTTATTTACCTTTTTTTTTCTTCTTCAAATATATATTCCATGGTAACTATTCCCACAAAGCAGGGGGTGACTCAGTCTACCTGTCTGGGCTAAGGAGAAAGACCTGTAGGCTAGGGATTGCTTCTCAAACTTTAATGTGCCTATGAATCCCCAGGGGATCTTGTTGAGTTGCAGTTTCTGATTCTAGAGGTCTGGAACAGACTGCACAGTTCCAGCAAACTCTCAGGTGATGCCAGTGTTGATGGCCCAACCGCTCACTTTGAGGCACAAGGCTCTATGGAAAAAAAATTCTAGGATGAAAGAACAGAGAACAGGCACGTCATCTCATATTTCAAAATGTTCTTGTACCACACAGAAACGAGTTCTAGGAACAAGACCGAGAAAGAGAGGGAGAGACAAGGAGGGAGGGAGGGAGAGAGAGAGAGAGAGAGGTTGAGAGAGATGATTGTAGCCAACTGGTCTACTCCTCTGTTTTTGCTCCAAATTGAGGCTGAAAACCAGATGGTGAAGAATTTGTTGTCACCAGTCCATTTTCACAGGCTGGGGAGGTCATAGAGTCCCAGAGGGGAAACTGAGGTACTATAGTATAGGGAAGCATTTTCTCCTGGTCTCCAGAGACTACCCTTCCAAGACAGGATGGGAGCTGCCTGTGTTCGCCACCCTGGGCCCTCCTTTGGATTGAAAACAAATGCTGGCCCTCTTCCCGTCCATCTGCCCACCGGCTGGAAGGCACTTTGCTTGCCCTGCTGCTGGTCTCTCACACACACAGCTCCACAAATGCTCTGGGCTAATTGGAGCTAGACAGAAAGATGGCTTCAGGCTTGAAGTGGCATTTTCCTCCTGCTTCTTGGCAAGGCTCCAAGGCCATGGGATCATTTAGGACCATAGAAGAGGGGGCCATGAGGGCCCTTGAGCGGCCAGCACGCACAGTTCTGAGCGTCTAGTGGGCTGGGACTCTGAGACCACCGGGAGGATGGATGGCAACTTTCATAGGCTTCGTGTTGTCCTTTATTTTATCAAGCAGGGAGGCAATGACAGCCCCTAATGGATTAGATGTTCAAGGGCCCTTATGGGCCACTTCTCCTACGTCCATTGGGATCTTCAGTTCACAGACCCATAAGAGTCCTTGCACATTTCCTTTCAAGCCAAACTCCAGCCAGCCCTCTAAATCTTTCCAAAGAAAAACGGAGTAGGGCTTAGGAGAAAACCGTGCCCACTCAGCTAATGAATGAGGATCTTGGCCTGCCTTCATAGGTGAAGGTCGGAATTGAGGTTTTGCCTGACTCTCCAGCTCATCAATCTAGGATTTGGGATTGCAAGCCCAAAAGCCTACAGGGGCCGGGCAGAAAATACACATGAGCAAAGATGGCTGGACAGGAGAAAATCAGGAGTGGTGGGGTAGAGGGCAGCTTCAGATGATGGTTGCCATATGGGTCTGTGGGCCCAGCTCTCCCCAGGTCCTGGGCTTTGCGGGAAGATTCTGGCAATATTTTTTTAAAACAATAACAAAAGGACTTATAAAGCATGTACAACATGCCAGGCACTGCTCTTAGCACTCCAGATATTTTACCTTATATGATTGTCACTATAACTTTATGAAGAAGGCACTATTATTACCATCATTTTGCAGATGAAGAAACCGAGGCCCGGGGGCATTAAATAACTTGCCCAAAATCTTCCAGCTTGGAAAGTGGCAGAACTGGGAAGCGAATCTAGGAAGTGTGGCTCCAAGTCCCTAACCACCAAGCTCTACTGTCAGCCAGAAAAGAAACTTCTAGATTCTTATGTTCACACTCGTATGAGTTTTCTATTGCTGGGTAACAAATTACCATGAACTTTGCAGCTTAAAACAACACCCATTTATTAGCCCACAGTTCTCCAGGTCTGAAGTCAGAATGGGCTCAATTGGCATCTCGGTTTAGGATCTTACAAGGCCAAAATTAAGGTGTTAGCTGGGTTGGGCCCTTATCTGGAAGCACTGTGGATGAATCAGCTTCCAAGCTCATTCTGGTGTTGGCAGAATTCAGTTCCTTGTGGGCGTGTGACTGGGTGCCCATTTTCCTGCTGGCGGTAGGCCCAAGGTTGATGTCAGCCTCTAGAGGCTGTTCTGGGTCCTTCTCCACCATTACTCCATTCCAAAAGCCAGCTTCCTGTGTTGTCAGTCTTTCTGACTTCCCTTCTGCTACTTGTGTGTGTGTTGGGGGCGGGGGAGGGTGGTGACAACTTTCTGCTTTTAAAGGACTTGCCTGATTGGGTCAGACCCACCCAGATAATCTCAATTAGGTTGATTGACTTGGGACTTCAATTCCATTTGCAAAATCGCTTCACAGCAGGGCCCAGATTCCTGTTTGATTGAATAACAGGCGATGGGAATCTTGGGGGACCATGTTTAGAATTCTGCTTACCATAGCACTTTAATAGGTATTAAAATCTTGTTTATGACAAACAAAACATCTACAGGAAAGAGGTTGGGGGCTTCTGACATTTGGTCTTCCGTTTATTCAGCAAATCTTTATTGAGCTCCCACTTGGTGTCAGCACCATTCGAGGCCCTGAGAATATAGCCGCAACAAGAGCCGCCACCCCGGCCTTGATCTTCCAGGTCCCGTGTCACTAGGGCATCCGTGGGAGTTCACTTGGTCAAGTGGCTGCCATAGTCCCTGAGCTCCATTCCCGTGACTCTGCTGGAGTATTTGTCTTCAGTTACACGCCCCACAAACCCTGTTTGTTTTCTCTCCCTCTGAATATTCATGACCACGCACGGCTCATATTCCCTAATCAGTCTCCCCTGTGAGCTACATTCAAGCAGGGACCACCTCTAACACCTCTGTTCTGATGTTTTGGCCAAAGCAAATAGAATTAGGAATGAACAGGAGCCCGCTCGATTCCTGGTCCCGTGAGGCAGCTGCTAGCGACGGGACAACTGCACGGCCCGGAGCGGGGCAGCAGGTGCTGGCTGGCGCTGGGAGGGCGGGAAGAGCGGGTCACTTCCCCACTGCCAGTGTTTGTGAGTCCCGTGGGTTGAGATCTCAGTAGCCTCCTGAAAGGAGAGAATTTCTCCCTCTGTTCTCGGCTTACTGTTTTTGAGCTTGAGCCGTTAGCCTTCTAAAGAAGGGAATTTCGCCCTCCATTTTGGGGTTAATATTCCCGCGAGCTCGAGCTGCTACCTGCTGCTAAAATATGATTACGCACAGCCAAATGGTCTGATCCAGTATGCACAGCCTTATGTTTTAATATTCTCATTAGTTCGATTTCATTAGTATTTACTGAGCCCCTTGCCTGAGAGGCTTTAGAAATGTAAGTAGTTTCTTCACCCCCACCCCCTCCACCCTTCTCGGCACACATTCCTTCCACGCGCCTGGCAGTTGATCTGTGTATCTCGAAAGTATTTCCACGTGCCGGCGCCCCTCAGAATGTGACATCCAGGAAGGAATAGAATGATGCAGGTGTGGTGGAAGCATGAGCCCTCCTTCCTCCACACTCCTCTCTACTCTGACTCCTGAATGCTGGGGTCATGGTGGGATGAACCGGACCCTCAGGGGCAGTTGCACTTGATGGAGCATTATCTCCCTCCTCTCGATTCCTGGGAAAATGTGCCACGCTCCTGGCAAGGTCCCCCCTTGGGGCTCCAGCATGTCCAGGAATCACAGGCAGGCCACAGGAGGCTTTTTTTGCATAAAGGTTTCATAACCCTTTGAAAGAGTCAATCACCAACATTGAGTGAGACTCAGTGCACCAAAACTGTAAGAAGGGAAAGAGTGGGGGGCCGAAGCCCCCCACTCTACCCCCAGGTTGGGACTCAGTGTGTGCCTTTATGATCTCAATTAATCCCCACAAGAACCCCTAGAGGTGGTTCCTGTTATTACCAGGAAGTTTCAGGGAATTGGGCATCTGGGCAAGGTTAACACAGGTGGCAAGCTGCAGTGCCCAGGGCAAAAGAATCAGGACACTCCCAAGATGGTCTGGGGACCTTGGTTTCTCTCAGCTGGGGGAGATCATCTGCAGAGAACACTGCTGAATGTTTGTCCCCTTCCCCAGCCCAGCCTGCGAATCTAATGAGAGAGGGATGGAGCTCTATGCTACTGGGGGGGACAAGGGGGGGCTTTTAAAAACACATTTCAATATTAGCGTTGAGGGGGCTGGTTGGGAACAGACAGAGAAATGAGTTTTGGACTTCTCTTGGGAGAGAGTGCTCATGGTTTTACTTTGTTTTAATTTTCTCTCCTGATGAAAAATTTGCCATGGTTAGAGAGGCATCGAATAAACAGAACTGTGACTGATGTTTTCCAAGTTCCTTAGCGGATTCCACATTTTTTTTTTTAGAGTTCCATCAATATTTCAACAGTTTCAACATGGTTCCCCTCTGGGAGGCTGGGGTGGAGGGAGGGGCCCCTGACATCTCCTTTCCCTCCTACCACGGCCAATGCCGGGCTTGTGTTTAGGGCCCTGAGGTTTGGGAAGTTTCGGGAAATGGAAGCAGACATTACTGGGGACCCACTGTATGCCCTCGACACTCATCTCTACCCATGAAGGCAGCTACTGCCTGCCACTGGGACTCTGCTTATGGGCCTTCTTCTCCTAGGACAGATGCTCTAGGCAGGGCAGAGAATGAACACTCTGGGAGCCGCCCGTTATAGACTGAATGCCTGTGTTCCCCAAATTCATAATGTTGCAATCCCACCCCTCAAGATGATGGTATTAGAAGGTGAGGCCTCTGGGAAATACAGCACCCAAGAATGGGTGTGGTGCTCTTATAAAAGAGACCCAGAGAGCTCCCTTGCCCCTTCCACCACCGGGGAACACGTGAGCCAGGAAGCAGGCTCTCGCCAGACACCGAATCCTCTAGTGCCTTGATCCTGAACTTCCCCACCTCCAGAACCATGAGAAGTAACTTTCTGCTGTTTATAAGCTCCTTGTTCTATGCATTTTTGATATGACAGCCCAACTGGCTGTCAGTATGCATGATGGATGGACAAGACCCAGTCCTGCACCTCCACGTGGGACAACTCTGAGGCTTTGTCCACACGGTCTGCCAGGGCTCCCCGGAGGGAATGAGCTCCAACTGTCCCCAGCAGGACCTTGCTTAACAATGCCCTCTACTGGCTTCTTTCCCTTCCTGGCTCACCTCCTCATCCCCTCACTTGTGCCTCCTCCAAAATAAACTACTTGCACTCAAATCTTTGCCTACAAGATAGGGGAGAGAGTTCTACACCAGGGAGGGCCACCTGGGAGATTTGAATTAAAGAACAAGAACCAGAAACCTAGAGAAGTGTCGTCAGTTAGCACAAACGTCTCTACTCTCATACTGTCAGAGGCTTGAGGGCACTGTTCTCCGAGGCGCACCTGCCATCTGCCTTTGTCTTCCTTGGCCTCTTCTAGTGGATGGGCAAGACTGCCAGGAAGCCGGGCGGGCTGAAGTGGAGATACCCATGGCTGGTGTGTGTGTCTGCGTGTGTGCACATGCGCGTGCATCGCCCAGGGGTGGGGGCTGACCTGACACAGGAGAAACCCCAGGGATTAGCCTCAGCCTCCCAGGTATACAGCCCAAATGGAGTGACGCAGGCAAGGAGCCCATCCTGGCGGCAAAGATAGTTGCAGAGTTTGAGAAGAGTTACTGGCAAATTCTTGCACTCGATCACACTTGGCATAGCACACGCAGTCTTATTATTCCTTGCCTTCTGAGTCAGAATGTCCCAGAATCATTCCTATGAGCTGGGCCTTCTTTTCCCTCCACTGGCACTTTCAGGCTCCCCATCCCTTCACCTCCCTTCTCTCTCAACCCTGGCTTTATCCTCTTCTCGTTGAAGATCCCTCCGGGATGGAGCAATGCGCAGAAAGTGTGTCAGTGAGCAGTCACTGTGTGGTGGACCCCATGTTATGTGCTTTAAAAGAACGGATTAATTTCTGTGAAAAACCTTGTTTAGTTCTACTTCGCAAGTGAGCACACTGACGCACAGAAAGGTCGAATAATGCGCCCGGTGTCACACAGCCAGCGTGGCCCGTCTAGGGTGGGACAGCAGGGTCGGTTGCCTCTGAAACCTGTGTTCTTAACCACTTTGCTATTTTGCCTCCTGGAGGTTTGTTCGGTTGTAGGTATAAATATCTGAAGCAGGTGGTGATTCTAATTAGACCTTGGGTTTTACAGCTTTTGCAGTTTGCAAAGCCCTTACATTCACATTATCTAATGTCACGCTCACCGTGATTCTTTGAGTTGTATAGAGCAGGAATCATTAGATGTGGTCCTTAGAACAGTATCTAAATGGCAGCCCTAGTAATGACAGCGTCGCTCTCGTCTTACAAGCGAGGGAACAGGCTCAGTGCAAGTGACTGGGCAGAGACACCCGGAGGATGAAGGGCCATGTCTCGTGAACTTGCCCACACCTCTCCTGGCCCTCGTTCTCTTTGCACACCCCGTGGTGGGCCTGGTACCTCTACCTGTGAGTCCTTGGATCCCGCTTTCGGCTTTGGAGCCTGCTGACTGATTTTCTCTGGAATGCCCAAGGCTTTCAAAGAGGAGTTTATTCCCAACGGGAAGCCTAGCCCAGGAATAAGAAACGGATGTCAGAAACACAAAGGGCTCAGGTTGCTGTGCTGCTGGAATGCAAAGCCAAGGAACTTTCCTTTCTTCTCTTGAGAGGTGGTGGCAGGATGGCTGGAAATTAACTTGGACTTTTCTGGGGCATGGGAAGGAGGAGAGAGATGCGGAGTTTATCCAGACCTGCTCTGATTGGAAAGCTGGGACGCCACTCATTCTGGGAGGACGCGGGTGAGGAGGGAGAAGCGGGAAGGTCTGGTGATGTTATGGTCCCTGTTTCCCATCTCTACAATGAAATGCCTTGAGTAGACGCAAGGTAGTGGCTCTCACCTGAGGGTAATTTTGCCCCCGCCAGGGTACATATTTGGTTGTCCCAAGTAGGGAGAGGAGGTGGCAGAATAGTTCTGGCACCTAGTGGGTAGCAGCCAGGGATACTGCGAAACACCCTACTATGCACAAGACAAGTTCTCTGAGCAAACGTCTATAGTGCTCAGGTTGAGATGGCTGGCACGAAGACATCTGGAACATTCCTCCTGAATCAACCCTGTCGCAGAGAGCAGTGGAAAGAGAAAAGGCATGCCCTAAGCGCACAAAGGTGCTAAAGGGGACATGTCTTTGAAGTGTTTTATCTGGAAGTTTCCAAATATTACCGTGGTACTGTGATTTAGAATAAAAAAAAAAAATAGATTGGTCTTCATCCCATTTCTGGCACCAAACTCCTAATACTCTAGGAATTGCCTGTGATGAGAGCTATAAAGATGTCTCATGTTATGTTAATGAGGGGGCTCTGGGGCCACACCTAGGGATGGGGGCTGGTTGCTGGGAGAACAGACCCTGTGATGAAAATGTTGGACCTTTCAGTCCCATGCCCTGGTCTTCTGGGAGAAAAGAGGGGCTGGAGATGGAGTTCAGTCAGAAGAAGCCAGTGTTTTCATTGGGTACGCCTGTGAATGAAGCCTCCACAAAAACCCAAAAGGAGGGGATTTGGAGAGCTTCCAGGTTGGTGAGCATATGAAGATTTGGGGAGATTGGCATGCTTGGAGAGGATGTGGACACTCCTTTAATAATCAACCAGCGATCTACGTGTTTCTCTGAGGTCTGTGAGCCGCTTTAGCAAATGAATCAAACCCCAGAAGGGGATCCTCAGAACCTCTGATCTATAGCCTGTCTTCAGAAGCAGAAGTGACAATCTGGACTTTTGACTAGTTCTAAAAGGGGGCAGGAGGGCAGTCTGGCAGGACCAAGCCCTTAACCTGTGGGATAGGATGCTATTATCAGGTAGATAGTGTCAGAACAGAGTTAAATTGTAGGTCAGCCAGCTGGCATCTCAGAGGATTGCTTGGTGGTGTTGGAAGAGACCCATAAATCAGAATTGTCACAATCTTAATTACATTATACTCCAACCACAGCTCATTCACCACCTGCTTATTCTCAGCCTCTTGGGTGATTTCGGCTTAGCACTTGCACAGTTCGTGATTATTTTAGTTAGCTGTCTCTCATCTCTGTGGTGGGTCATTTCTGTGAAGACAGGGGCCGTGCTTGTCCAGTTGCAGCCCAGTGCCTTGCTCTGGGCTAAGCGTTTTAAATGCACGATCTTATCATCCCATTTTACAGGTGAGAAAGCTGAGGCACAGTTTATTCATTTGTTTGGTAAATGAATGAACAAAACTGAGTTCCCTCCCCTAAAAAATGCTGTGGCTACACTGCAGCTTAGTATATGCATGCTGAGCTCGTGTTCCCGGAAGACACACCTCGAATGAGATGTTTAGAGAAAGGAACACGCTGAGGATCTGGAATAGGACTGCAGCCCCCTCAGAAGCTGTTTGCTCTTCGGTAAGTCAGGTCCTCATTCTGAGCTGTGGTGCTTTTGTGTGACAAAAAACCCAAAACAGGATTGGATTAGGTCTGTTTTCTTAAAGCCTACTGCTTAGAACATTGACTCCAGGAAATGTTACTCGATTTTCATCTAAAAAAAAACAAGAGTACACTCATTGAGTAAATGAGGGGAATGTTTTAACTAAAGAAAGATTTTCTAAATGCAGGACTTACCAGAGCCTTTCATATACCACTGTATGGTATGAATGCCCAAGAGGAATATCTTTTTCATGGTTTCCCAAACATACCTGCTCAAGGAAACCAGTTTCTCAGAAGCACATTGCAGGACTTGTATTCCATGACATACACCTTGGGCAATGTTGGATGGCACAAAAGCTAGGAACCCCCTTACTCTTACATGTAGAGGCTCAACGGTGAATATAGGGAGGTGAGGGTCTGTTATTATCAGCTGGGCCCAGTGTTTGTGTTGGAGCCTCTTGCTATCTCTGATACCTGAGGTCCCCTCTTCTGCCCTGGCCCCTTGTTAGCAAGCTTTTCTCACCCACCCCCTTACCTCTGGGGGCGGAGTCTGTTCCTTGTCTTGATCAATGGGATGAGCGCAGGAGACCTGGCCTCCGGAAACTGCCCCCCTCCCCCACTCAGGTCTTCCATACTGTCCCCATCAACTCTGAGCCAGATATGAGGATCCAGTGAGGCGTCTCAAAGCATCAGGAAATGGAGCCAGCAGATGGAGAGGATCCGGGCCTCTGAAGACTGCCCAACCCCCTGATTGGACCCAAATGGGAGTGGGAAGTCAACCTGCTCTTGTCTGAAACATCTGGGATCTGACTCATTTGCTGAGGCTGCCTAACGGAGGGCATTTGGGGGAACATTCCTGCATAACTTGTGCCACTCCTATTGAAAGGGAGTGGAAGGGTATAGAGAAGACCTTGCCTTTTTCACACCTTGTGTCTCTGACCACAAGGCCATTGCTGACAGTAACAGGTGCCTTTATTCATTTCCTGCTGTCAGTCACCAGAGACATGGCAAGACACCTGAAGAGGAGATCACGACGTGTCTCGGGTGGTAGACCCTTTACTGATAATGGCCAATACTTACAGGGGCCCTCTCCTACCTTTCTTCCTTTCATTTGGAACCAAAAACAGGAAAAAAAAAGAAATTCCCAGAAATCTGTGAGCTGTTGTCAAGCACAGCCCAAGCTTCTGTGCGCCGTCGTCAGTTTCCTGAGGACAGAGAGCCTCTTGACACCCCTCAACACCCTAACACTTCCCACCTGCCTGTGGTTAGATGGGAGGGCCCTGCAGGGGTGGAGGCTTCGCTGGCTGCCTGGCCCTGGGATGCCCGGGGCTGCTGGGGGCTGCTGAATGCCCTGCTTGGCACCTGCAAGCTTAGAGCCCGGCCACAGGAAGCCTCTCCCGGCAGCCTGTGTGTCTGGGATTTGGCTCCAGGGAGTCTCAGGGAGCAGGAGGCAGACCAGGCCAGGCTGGGTTCAGTTCCATCTGTCTCTGGCTTCTGTTTGGCATCTTGGCTCTGCTGCTAGGAGCCCTCTGCAGTGCCCTGCCTCTCTCAGCAGCTGCTCAACAGGAGACAGAAAAATTGCTCTTCTTCCAGCGGACCGGTCTAGGGAGGAGCCTTCCCCAGGAATCCGCAGTCCAGAAGCTGACCCCGGGGGGCTGAGAGCCACAGGCCAGACCACGTGGGCATTTGAATCTTCAGACTGAGTTGTGTCTTTATTTCTTCCTCATCCAGCATGGCTGTTCCAGGCTGAGATATTAGCTCTGATAAACTCAATGTGGAAATCATAATCCAGCAAGCCATGGCCATTCTTGTCAATTCTCTTAAAGGTTAATCTGTTTTTCTCCTTATTAATGAAGGGCCTCGGAAATGCAGCCAGGCCTCTCCCGTGTTTTGGTAGATTTGGGCTAATAGGCTGTTTTATTTCCATGGTAACAGCTTCCAGTGTTACAGGAAGATAATTTTCCAGACAAAAGATTTGTAGGTCTTATTATTCTGCAGAGATCTGACTGTGAAGGCTGAGAAAGTGGGTTCAAGGGCTGCCTGGGATGGCAAGGTTGACCCATTCTGGAGCACCTGTTTGCCTCCGGCTTCTGGGTCTCAAGGCTTATTAGGGGGATGCATTGTAGGAAATTGGCAGGGACTGAATAGGAAATTGGCAGGGACTGAATAAAGATATTCTTTGAAAGACAATGCTCTAAATTCATTCTCTTATCAGCCAATGGGATTTGAGTGAGAACTGGCTGGAATTATAGTAATCGCTGGCACAACGGGCGCCTCTGCCCTGTGGAGTGAGCTAGGAGCCAGCCTTCTAACAGTGAGGGTCTCCTGGAGAGGTGCCGCGCAGGGGTCCTCAACTCCCCCTCACCTCCCAGTCCAGGGCAGACTGGCAGAATTCGCTCGGGTGCTCAGCACAGACTCTGCAGTGACTGTATACCAGCCAAGTCACATTGAGACAAAGGATGAACAAAACAGGCACGGCTCCTGCTTTGAAGGAGCTTAGAGTTTCCTAGCGTGTTAGGGAATGGGTGGGTTGAAACAGAGACAAGAAACCAGCCAATGGCAATACTTTGTGATGCATGTGATGACAGGGACAGCCGGGTGCTTTGGGGGTTCACAGCAGGGCAGAAAAGGCACCTGGAAAGAGCTCTTCTTTTAGGAGGACTGGAGAGCTATGTGGGAGCAAAAGCTGCTCAGACATTCACCAAATGACTATTACGAGCCAAGCACTACCATAGGTCCTGGGGGCTTGAACATGAACAAAGCCAGACAGATTCCCTATTTACACCCTGGTAAAGAGGTATTAATCGGCATTGTTGTTTACAATTGCAACTGTGATCAGTGCTACCAAGGGGAAGTCTTTAATGTACTGAAAGTAGTGAGATGGGAATCTGACCAAGACAAATATCAAGACTCTTGTGTATAGTTGGCTAGGCTGTGCACTGCACAACTCTAGGGAGAACCAGTCATCATAGATATGAAAATTTATTATGATAGCTTTCTGGAAGATGATATCTAAAATTGTTAAGAATGGGGTACCATTTCTTAAATTGCACAAAACTAATTTCTGTGGCCTCATGAAACTTCTGCCAGGGAAGGAAGGAGAGGCTTCCCCCAGTGAGTGACATCATCTGGGGAACTGGACAGTGGGTAGGAGCTCAAAGGGTGAAGAGAGGGAAGGAAGGGTGTCCCGGTACAGGAAACAACAGGCACTTGCTGGAGTAGTCGCCTCCCAGAGACTGAAAAGAGGCCAGGGAGCTAGAACAGTAGAGTGAGGACAGCGTGGTACCTGCTGAGGTTGGAGAGGGGGTGGGAGAGAGGGCCAGGTCACAGTCTCACTCCCCTGCCTAGAGTTTCCGGTGATGCTGGACATTCGGCGCCCTGGGCCTGTAGATGGAAATAAGTGGGCAAACTATATGCATGGGTGGGAAGGGGCCATTTGTGAGTTCAGGGAACAAGGCAGCCTTGGTAGCCTGTAGGAACACCAGTGACTCTGAGACTCTGGTCCGTGGATCTCCTGCATCAGAATCACCAGAAATACACATGCATATACAGCCACGGAAGTCCCACCCAAGACCTAGCAAAGCAGAATCTCTGGGGCAAGGCCCAGGAATCTGCGTTTTATCCAGTAGGACATGTAACTTTTTTGCCATGTAGGTTTGAATGTGGCTGTGTGCCCGGGGTGGCTACACTCTGCTCGTTATTCTGCCATGACTGGTTTTCAGGCTTTATTTTTTTTTAAGATTTTATTCATTTATTTGACAGAGAGAGAGAGACAGTCAGCGAGAGAGGGAACACAAGCAGGGGGAGTGGGAGGGGAAGAAGCAGGCTCCCAGCAGAGGAGCCTGATGCGGGGCTCGATCCCAGAACTCCGGGATCATGCCCTGAGCCGAAGGCAGACGCTTAATGACTGAGCCACCCAGGTGCCCCCTGGTTTTCAGGCTTTAGACAAGTGCGAGGCCTCCTTTGGATCTATTTCTTTATTGATCCAATGAGTTCCATAATATCTGTCCTTTCTTCCTAGAGGGCGGTGTGTTCACTGAAGGACTACCCCGTCAAGTCGGCAAGACAGTTTCATTTCGAGTGTTCTCTCCAGTTCCTTAGGGAGTGGGGCAGGGAGAAGAGGGTGGAGAAGGATTCTGAAGCTGTGTGCAGATGGAGGAAGGACGTCTCACAGGCACTGGATGGGAGATGGTGGCACTTGGGTTCTCAAGCTAGAGCTGTCTTAGGTGAGCTGCCCATCTTCAGAGTAGCCTTCTGCGACCACCTCACCTAGCGCCGCGCACCTCCCTCATGTCACCGACTCACGGGGGCCCGCATGATTTCCGTCACAGCCTTCATGACAATATGTATCTCTCTGGTTTACTTAATCGTTCCATTTATTTATTTTTTTCTCTCTGATCTTTTTCACTTCATTGACTCTGAGCCCCAACAAGGCAGGATTGTGTGTTTGCATCTGTCTGGTTTGCCACTGTCCCCCTCACTCTTGGCACACAGTAGCTGCTAATTGAGCACGTGTTGCCTGGATGAAGAAAGGCATCAGGGACCCGTCATCCCAGAACTCCGTGTGTGGCAGTGCAGAAAGCACAGAAGACACAGGGACACTTGGCAGGGACCGATTCAGATGGGGACCAAGACCTGCTGGGAAGGAAGACAGAACTTGAGACGAATAAAGGAAGCAAAAGGGTGTTGTGAGACTACAGGGGGAAAATAAAAGACCAGGGATGTACTGTATGGTGACTAACATAATATAATAAAAAAAATATTATTATAAAAAAAGAGGTACAAATTTCCAGTTATAATAAATAAGTCATGTAGATGAAAAATACAGCAAAAGGGAATATAGTCACTAATATTGTAATAATATTGTCTGGTGACAGACAGTGACTATACTTATCATGGTAAGCATCGAGTAATGTAGAGATTGTTGAATCACTATGTTGTACACCTGAAACTAATATAATTGTATTATAATTATACTTCCATAATAAAAAACATATATCAAAAAAAAAAGAAAGAAAACACTTAAAAACACAAGGCCAGACCCCTTGTGAGAATGTTGTGAAATATAAAATGAGCGATCCGTGCCAACTTGCTCTGAATGGTTAAGAATGCTTTCCGAACACCTGCGCTGGTCCGCATCAGTGAGGTCTCCGCGGGGAGGTGGTCGTACATGAGGGCACAGACATGGACGAGCTGCAGGCCAAAGTGAACCACAGTTTCAGGGCATCTCTCCTGGAGAGGGGAACACTTACGTTCACACACGAACCCCTAATCACAAGTGTTCGTAGCGGCTTTACTGGAAAGAAGCCTGACGTCCTTCCCTGGTGGTGGTGCAACCATCCCCTTGAACACTGCTCACTAATAAGAGGAAACAAACGCCAAACAGGCAATGACTAGATGAATCCCTGGGTAATTATGCTGAGCGAACAAAAGCCAATTCAAAAAGTGGCATTGCATTCTTGAAATGACAGAATTATAGAAATGGAGAACAAATGAGTGGTTGCCAGGGTTTAGGGAGGAGTTCCTTGGGAGGGAGGTGGGTGGGGTTATAATGAAGCCAGTGGATGAGTCCTTGTGGGAGTGGAATCGTTCCGTAGCTCCCCTGTGTGCTGGATATGCTAACTTACCCATGCGATAAAACTGCATCAAACTAAATACACAGGTGCACTTTCAAATGAATCCTGGTAAAACAGGGGCAATCAGAACACAGTGTGTGGATGGCATCCATGGCAGAAACCTGGTCCTCGTATTCTGCTGGTTTTGCAAAGTATTATCATTGGGAGAGACGGGGGAACTGTGCACATGGGATCTCTCCGTATTACTGCCTGCGATTTCATGTGAAACTCATTATCTGAACATAAAAAAGTTTAATCGGAAAAAATCAAATTTTTTGTCTTCCAACCTGGTTGAAAGTTGGAAGATTTCCCAGAGTGCATTTTAGCCCAGCCAGCTCCGTTCCATGCCCCCCTGCTCCCCTCCCGCCACAATGGGACCAAATTGTTTACAGTCCATTCTCCCAGACACCCTTGGCACTGCATGCAAGCTGCACAATCCATTATAGACTGTGGTTCCAGCAAAGCTTTCTGGAAGACATCACTGAAACTCTAGCATCCAGTGTGGACACAGAGCTGGTTTCCTGGCATCCAGGCTGGCCAAATCTGAGGACATTCGAGTATTGGAATAGGAACTTATGAAGAACATTTAGGGAGATTGCTCTTCTTGCAACCTGTACTTCTGCTGTGATGAGATTTACGTCTTTGATTCTCAGTGCTTGCTCCCCCCAGGCTTCCCTGCTAGAGTGCAAGCATCTTGAGGACAGAGAGTTTGTGAAATGTTCCCTGCTATTACCCCTGGTCCACAGGGCCTGTCACATAGACATCTCTATAGTGACCATTTGTCATTTCTGCTTGTCTAGCATCCATTTGTCCTTCTCACAGTAGCTCCTTGCTTTCCTTTGGGGAACCACCCCTCCCCCATTGCGGACACTCTCAGGGAGAGTGTGAATCAAAGCACCCTCGTTCCTTCTCTGGCTAAGGAGAGGCAGGAGACCCAGGCCAGAACTATCAGAGTTGGTGAGTTATGAGCCCTAGATTTTCACCAAAAGTATTTAAAAAGACAGGTGCTCTCCTTCCCCTGTGATTATTGTTCTGATAGGATGTCAGCTGGGAGCTAAGGGAAACCTCACTACCCTCCCTTGGAAGAGTTTATCTGCAATGAAATCAACAGAGTGGAAAGCAGAGCTGGCAACCCCTGATGCATCATTTGAGCACCTGGATCTAGCCATGCCTGAAGCTAATATATTCTTAGACTTTTCAGTCCCATGGGTTACTATGATGCCTTTTGGCCTGAATCAGTTTGATTTGGTTTCCTGTCACTTGCAACCAAGACTCTTAAAACATCCAAGTACTTAGTTAGTATTCAACAAATGAACGAATGAGCAAATGCCATTCTGCAAGTATTTACTGAGCATCTCTAGTTTGGCAGGCATTGTTTTAAGTCCTGACGAAAGAAACAGAGGAGCAGCAGAAATGACGGCCTCCCTTGGAAGCCAAGTATGTGGCCTGACAACCTAGAATTTGGGTCAAACCATCCAATTATGGTGGAGGCTTAGAAATTTCCCTTTCCTCCCAGCCTCTCCCTTTCTTCTCCCACCAACATCACTATGGCTTTCAGTTCTAAGACAAGGCCCACGAATCCACTAAGACCAACACTCACGTTCATGCCTGCGGCCAAGTGACTTGGTTCTGTCTGGGTATCAGATGCAAACTTTGTCACAGCAGGGACTTAGACAAGACATTAGGGGAATATTGTGGTACCAGATGGTGTTTCTGAAGAAGGTTGTCCTATTTTTGCAGTTCTAGGATTTGACAATAAATCTGCCTGGCAGGCCTCAGATGAGATTTGGCCTCAAAATGGTCTCTGTTAATCCTTGATGCTGTGTGTATCTGTCCCAGTCCAACCAGGAAAACAGAACCCACGCGAAGTATTTGAACAAAAGCAATGTAATACCAAAAACTGTTTACTCAGATGAAGGAAGGGGCTGAGAAGCAAGGGACAGGACCTGAGAGGCAACCCAGGGATTTGCACCAGCAGGAAGAGGCTATCGCTACCAGGCTAGAGAGAGCAAGGGAGCAGGTGGTGTTACCTGGGTCCAGGAGGTGGAGCCACCTGCCAGAGGCTGGAGCTGGCCAGGTCTGTGTGGTGGAAGCTGATGCCAAGAAAAACATACGGTCACTACAAGAGACACAGAGAATCGGAGAAAGATTCTGCCTTCTCCCTTCCTCCCACCTTCCAAACTCACAACAGCTTCCTTCCAGTGGCCACACCCAACCCAGCACCTTCTAGTGGCCAACCCAACTAGGAGCCTTGAGCAGACATGGGCAAAAATGGATTGTGGCGGGGGGAGGCCAAGAGACCTAGGGCTGCACACTTCTGTCACCCCAAAGCTGCCATTGCTGAGTTTCCATGTGTGTTATTCCCCTTCTCACCTGGGAAGAAATGGACCTTTGGGAAACAAAGACGTCACCAGCCTCTGTTAGAAACGGGGATCCAATTCCAAGACTCTCATATGCTGCTGGGAGTATAAAATGGCACAACCACTTTTAGAGAACTTTTTAACAGTTTCTGATAAATGCAACATACATCCACCCTAATGACCCAGCAATTCCACCCTTAGGTATCTGTTCGAGAGCAATGAAAATACTGCACAAAACAAATTATACAAGAATGTTTATTGCATTATTTTCATAATAGCCCAAAATTGGAAACCATGTAAAGGTCTATCTGTGGGAGAATGGATAAATAAAATTATCCTATGGTCATAGGGTGGAATACCACTGAGCAATACAGAGGAACACACTATTGCTACACACAGCAATGTAAATGGATCTCAAAAAACGTTGTAAGTAAAGGGGCCAGACACATACAATCTCGTTCCATTTGTGTAGACTCTAAGAAGAGACAAAAGCCTAAAGCACAGCGATAGAAATCAGAGAGGGGTTTGGAGTAGAGGTCTGGGACTGACTTGCAAGGGGAAGTGAGGAAACTTTCTAGTGTGCTGAAAATGTCTCATATCTTGTTTTGAATAGTGGTTACCCAGGCATATATCATTATAAGAACATTAAACTGAAAACCTAAGATTTGTGCAGCTCCCTATACATTATTTATAGGTCATATTAGCCATAAAAAAAAAAAAAAACCACCAGAGGATCCCTTTTTAAGGTACAGGACAAAATTCTTGCTTCTCTCCGTGGTCTGTAGTCTGAAGAAGGACAGCATTATTATATCCCGGCAGATTTCTCATCGACGTTTCCGTTCCGTGCTCTGTCACCCAGGAGGAGGTGGAGAGCGCAGTTTCTTAAACCAGCTAATGCGACAGACCAGGAGCTGGATGCAGCCCTAATGCCCCCGCCATCCACACGACTCAGGAGCATCAGGCTGATGTGTATTTTACATTAAACTAAATGATCATAAAGATTTAATCACGGGACCACTGCTTTTAAAGACATCATTTACGACTGTGCATTTCTTTTAGAAATGGTACTCCTCTGGCTTCATCCAGATACCCAGGAAGGATCACTGAGAAAAGATACTAAGGCAAGAAATGTAATAACCACCCTGTACATTTTGCTTCCCCCGCAGTCATTTCCTGGTTTCCTACTCCCACTGCCAGTTTGAATTGATGGATCCACGTGGTTCCGGGGAGGCTGATTCTCCCCGCCCACCTCTGATCCCTCCAGGCCTACGTTTGTAGCACGTGACCTAGACTGAGCCAATCACTGCATGCCAACTCTACTCCCCCCCACCACAGAGATTGGGTGAAGGTGGACACGTGACCTACACCGGTCAAGTCATGTTGAATCTCAGTCCTTTGGTTTACAAAGACGCTGTCTTCCTCAAGACAGCTGTAGTTTGGAGGTGTGAGGTCTGGTATTGCTGTAGATATTTCTACTTCCAAGTGGAGAGCCATGATAGGGGCGTCGCAGAAAGAGATGAGAGAAAAATTGGAGCTTAGCCTTGCTGACATCGTGATAATATGTCTGAAGTCTACCCTCTGTCTCAACTTTTTGGTTACATGATGGTTTAGGCCAGTCCGAGCTGTGTTATTCTACTGTTTGCAGCCCGTGGCGTCGTATTGTGTGGTAACCAGAAGAGTAGGGTCATTTGGGCAGCAGGCCAGGATCTGTGAAAAGTGGTAGGATGAGGAATCAGTAGACCTGAATTCTGGAGCTGGTTGGGTTACAACTGAGCTGTACGACCCTGGCTGTGTCATTTAACCTGGCAGGATCATGGTTTAGTCCTCTGCATAATGAGGCAACTAGAAAATGGGGTCTCCAAGTCCTTTTGCATTAATAGGAGTGAGAACATTGATAATAATTATAGTAATAAGTTACTAAGTTCTTGGCATGTGCCTGGTGCTGTGCTAATTACTTTGGGTTCATCGTTTCATTTGATTCTTGTATTGCTTGGGGTTTCATTCAGAAAGCAGAACCATTGTGAATACTTTGGAATAAAGGATTTATTTGAAGAAGACCTCACACAATTGTGGCAGAAGTTGAAAACTATGGGCCCAAAAGGAAGAGTTGGAGGATCAGAGTAAAGTGAGCAAGAACCAGTTCTTGAACCAGTCCCCCTAGAGAGCTGGTACAGGTGGAAAACAGGGAGGAGTTTGCAAGGGAATACAGGTCAGGCATATCCCTCAGCCACATTGGAGGCAGCAAAGGAGAAACAGGTATGATGTCTTCATAAGGCTGTTATCATGGAGTCTGGCAGGAGGTGTGGGGTCATTGTTGGTACATAGGACCGGCGGGCAGAAAGAAGAGGTGGGGATGCCTGGGTGGCTCAGTCGGTGAAGCATCTGCCTTCGGCTCAGGTCATGATCTCAGGGTCCTGGGATCGAGCCCCGCATTGGGCTCCCTGCTCAGCGGGGAGTCTGCTTCTCCCTCTCTCTCTGCCCTTCCCCCTCTCATGCTCTCTCTCCCACCCCCTCAAATGAATAAACAAAATCTTAAAAAAAAAAAATAGGGAAGAAGAGGTGGAAGTCAGGTAGTAGAAAGTGAAGCCAAGCTAGAACTACTGGGGCCTCATCATCGGTCTCTTAATGCATCGAGCTTAACAACCCAAGAGTCATGGCTGCTGCTTCACATCTCTCTTCCAAATTCATGCTTTCAAAAAATTAATTAATTTATTAATTTGCCAACAGCAACCCAGACACACACAGGGAAGAGGATTCTAGGAAATGTCATTCCAGCTTAGCCAAATCAATAGTGCAGACCCACAAACCCTCTAAAGAAAGATGGATAAGCATTCCCCTCCAAAGTTTAGAGAAGCTCAACAATTTGTCCAAAGTTACCCATCTGCCTGGTACTAGAACCAAAACTAAGACCCAGGACTTTTTTCTTCTACTTTCCCTTTGGCCTATTGTACTTGATCACTTGTTCCCCAAATTCAGCTTTGTAAAGTTTAGCTGTGAAATTCATTACTCTTTTCTCTTGTCATTCTCTACCTCCCTGATTCATTTCATCAGTGACTCTGGCTCTTGCTTCTTTCACTTCACTGTCCTTAGCTCATTGATTCCTGAGCCCCAACGGCCTCAGGGCCACAAGATGGCTGCCACAGTGCCAGGCAATGTGGGACATGACAGCAACCAGCTGAAGGAGAGACAGGGCTGTTCTCTTGAGACTCTTTTTATTGGTTAAGAGCCTCTTTTCTAGAAGCCCCCATCGCTAGAGCCTGGGTCATATGCTTATGCTCACTTGCGAAGGAGGCTGTGAAAACAAGTATCCAGTTTTTAGCCTCCATCTGGGGAGGCCACTTTGCCAGAACAAATGTGGGGGGGATACTGTCAGGCAAGCACCCACCTGTGTCTGCCATACCCTCACCAGTTCTTTGTTTTTTTAACCTTACCCTTCAGTCAGCAAGACTAAATGGTTTCGTCTGTATTTGTTTTACACAAAGAGTAGAAAGATCCCTTTTCTACTTGGGAATCCCCAAAATTGTCCACATTAGCATCATATGCAAAGGATTTTGAAAACAAAGTTCCCAAAGCGCAGTGCCTTCCAAGAAAGGAGTATTAACACCCCACCAAACATATAAGTCCGTGTTTCTCAACCATTTTTCATCAGCATCCTTTCCAAATAGCTTTTGTAGGCATTTTTTTCTGATGAGCCTCCCATGAAATTTTTAAACAAGTAGTTTAGGTCCGTCTGTATGCTATATGTATATGTGTGATTTATACATACAGGAAGATGCTTTTCTGTCTGAGATTCAGTTTTCTTCTTGGCTGCCATACGATCCCCATTGAGAAGGCGTGATCTAGAGGCCACCTAAGCTCTTTCAGACAGAGAGTTCCTATTTTCCGAGGATGTGAATATTATTAGTATTTGTCCAGCCACAGTATTCAGATGCGTCACCCAGCCCTGAGGAGAGGACGAATATTTGCCTCCGTTTCTGACTTGCTTTTTTTCCCCCAAGACTTTAACTCATTCAGCTCAGTTTATGAGCCTTTACATATGGAGCTTGTAGTAAAATATAATTAAAAGTTCCACAAAGGGACCTGAGGAAAATGAAGGAGGCGAATCCCACTGTAGGGAAAGCACGCTCATGAGCGGAAACTCTTGGTTGGCAAGTACGGGGAAGAGTACAGTGGGCGGGGGTGGGGGATAGAGGCGGGCGACTGGGGGTTTGAACAACAGGAATTACCTGTCTCAGGTCTGGAGGCTAGACGTCTGAAGTCAAGGTGTGGGTAAGGTCGACTTCTTCTGAGGTCTCCCCGCTTAGCGGGAGGATTGACCACCTTCTTCCCGTATCCTCACGTGGCCTTTTCTCTGTGCGCGCATCCCTGTTCTTATTCCTCCTGTAAGAGCACAGATCGGATTAGGGCCCACCCTAATTACTTGATACAACCTTAATTACCTCTTAAGGACCCTATCTCTAAATACAGTCACCTTCTGAGGTACTGGGAGTTAGGACTTCAACCTATGAATGTGGTCCCTGGGGCTGGGTGGGGGGGTGGGGGGAGGGGAGGCACAATTCAGCCCCTGACAGATCCAGGATCTCTCCCGGACTCCATCAATAAGTTCAGCAAACAGGCTGCAACAGAGCAGATGCAGGGCTGCTCCTCCCGCTTTTTGAGACCTTTGGTTCTCCAACCCAAATGCTTCCCAGCGCTAGGAGGTAGGATAAATGAGGGGGGCAGTAATAAAATGGTGTGGACAACGGGAGAGCAGGTGCCCCATCTGAAGGGGGTGCTACGAAACTCCAGCTGATCGTCCTGTAGGCTCACAGGTCCAGTGTGGCCAGATCGTCCAGTTTTCTAAGAGAAAAGGAAAATCTGGGTTTTTGTGTGTGACATTTCCAATTTTTTAAAAAACTGCCGGCCAAAGAGAACGTCTGCCAGCTGGATCTGCCCTGCTTGTTGTTTCTTCTTGAGCGCTTTGCCGGGACGTGACCCAGCTGCCTTCTGTAGGGCTCCGTTCGGCAGGGGTAGGTTCGGATTGGCCGAGCCAGTGCCAGATGTCCCTGGGAAGGAGAACTCAGCCAAACTATGGCTACCGGGTGGGCAGAGTGAAGACAGGGTGGGACCTGAGGAGCGGGAGGTGGGGGGGGGGGCTTCAAGGTAGACCTGGTTACAGCTTCTCGGTGTCAACGGGAGTTATATCATCAATTGGAATCAACTTTCCACAGCTTCCAGAAAAGCAAGATCGAAGTGAAATAGGCTGGGACTGGAACACAAGGAATTTAACTCAGGCTTTTGGGAAAACCTATAAAGGAATTATAAGGCTCTGAGAATCTACCATGGGGTCTCAGGTCTTGTCAGATGGTGTCCAAGCAGGTCTGTCTGGGCCGATGTCCAGGAAGACCTTATCTGTCTTTGTCTCTACTTGCTCTCCCCTGCCCCAAATCCTATTCACTGCCATCGCCCCCAACAGCGTGGGCCACTTCTTGTCTCATCAACTTGTAGATCAAAGTGTGATTTGGGCCCCGAGGGCCAGTGCCACCTCCCCCTCCCTTTTTTTTTTTTTTTTTGCCTTCCCATCTATCGAACCACCAAAATGCCAAGCAAACCCTTTGGTGTTGCTGATTCTGTATTTAGGTGATGTCTTCATTTAAGAGGGGAAAAAAAAAAGAAAGAGAAACCTCGCTGTGATGGGCTGACGCCAGTGGGAAAACTGGCGTTGTCAACTGTTATTAAGGAAGAGGATGTGTGGAGGGTGATGATAAATTCCATGCATAATTAGTTATTAAGAAACAGGTTGGCACCCCTATTCATCTACTCTGACACGTCTTACCCCATCTATTAACTCGTGCCTATTTGAAGGTTTCAGATGCAAACAGAGCCAGAGATATCAGTGGGGGGCACAGCTGTTTGGGGGAAACAAATTAAATCACGTCCACTGAACTATTTTGCTGTTTAAATCCATTCTAAAGATATCCTAAGACCAATAAGGGTTCTTTCTTTCTTAGTCAATCAAACCCAGCTCAGGCTCCAGAACATTCATTCTGATGGTAGTTCTGTCCAACGTTCAGAGGACAGCAGCTGCAGAGGGGGAAATTATAGCATCAGAAACTTCCCAGCTGCTAGATTCTGTGTGGATCTGTTTCTGATGACTTTTCTCTCTTTTATTACTTTTATAATAAATTCGCATAATGCTCTACAGTCAACACAGTTGACAAGATGCTTTCCAGCCTTTGTTAGAATCAGTTTCTCGGGTGTCTGTCTCATGCATCAGGTTCCATGGTGGTAGTGACAGGGAGAGGCAGAAAACAAGTAAAGAAAGAAACGAGCAAGGTCATGGATCGCAGAGGTGGGGAGTAAATGATAAGAAGGAGATATGTCCAGGAAGATCTAGGGAATGCATGTTCTAGACCAGTGGCTCTCAATCAGGGATGATTCTGCTCCCCAGGGCACATTTTGTCACGTCTGGAGGCATTTTTGGTTGCCGGTCTCTACTGGTAAGCCAAGGTGCTGCTTAACACCCTACAACACACAGCACAGTCCCCACACCAATATCCGGCCCCAAGTGTCCGTAGTGCCAGGTTGAAAAATTCGGTTCCAGATAAGAAGCGCTTCAAGCAGAGAGAACAGCACGGACATGGCAGGAATCAAAAAGAAAACTGAGGTTCTGAGTCTGTCCATCAGCTCGTGTTGCAATAATGCTACAATGTTACCACAAAACTCAGTGGCTTATAACTGCAAGCACGTCCTTTCCTTTTGTTGCTCTGGGGTCTCGGGATTTTTCTGCCTCAGGCACTATTTATCTAGGCTTGGCTCCAGACTATAGGGTGGGCTCAAATCGGCTGCACTCCTTCCCTCTCTGTCCTTGGACAAGTAGCTACCTGGGGCACATTCTTCTGGCAGATCACAGATGCATGAGAGGCTGTGCCAAACAGCGTGCTCTAATTGCAGGGCTCTGCCCACATCATAACTACTAACATGTTACTGGCCAGAGCAAATCTCATGTCCAAGCCCCAAGTTTAGGGACCAGGAAGTCTACTCTATCATGTAAAGACATGTCAGGGCTCTCATGGAATGTTAAGAATGGAATGCAAGATCCATCTCTATCTCACTGGGGATGGCGGTGGGGGGGGGGGTAGGACTGGAGAAACAGGCTGGGGCAAGAATCCAGAGGTGGCCTGTGGATGTCATTCTAAATGTGTTGCGAAGCCATTGGATGGATATAATCTAAGGAGTTACACATAATTACACTAACAATTACAAATGGCTGCTTTGTGAAGAGCAGACTGTAGGAAGCAAGAGGAAGACGGGGAGACCAGGTAGGACACCACTGCAGTGGACCAGGGAAGATAAGAGTAGTGCCTGAGCCTAGGATCCGGGCAATGGAGAGAAGCCACAGTGCACACTAACAGAATCTTCTGGGCTTAGTGATAGATAGGGGATTTGAAGAAAGGAAACCAATCAGGGATGACTAAGCATTTTGTCTTCAGCCACTACACTGGATGGGAGATAGTACCATTTTATGGAGCTGGGAAACTCAGGCATGAGCAGCTCTGGGGAAAATCAGTCTGCACCCCATTTAATTTAATTGTCTCAACAACTCTATCTAGAGATACATTTATTATCTCCTCTTCCTAGAAGAGGAAACAGGAACTCAGAAGAGTAAAGTGACTTTTCCCAGACCGCAGCCCTGGTCAGTGGCAGGGCCAGAACTTGACAGTAGTTAGTGTGTACTCACACTGCACAACCGTACATGGTTGTTTCACTCCTTCTTTGCACCTGTAGGAGGCTCCGTGGTTTGAGGCTGCTGAGAAGCTTGCCTGCTTCTGAATCTATTTTTTTCCCGACCGTACGGTCCAGAATTAGTCATCTGTGTGTCAGGGCTGTAGGAAGTAGGCATGAGATTGGAGCAGGGCCGCCTGGCCTCGTGTCTCAGCTCATCTGCATTCAAGCTCGTGTGTAAAGAATGCAGTTCTTAGAGGAAGCATGTGGACCAGACTACCTCCCATGACCCTGAGCCCTCTGACCCTGCTTCCTCTATGGTCACCTCCATCCCATCCTCCCTCTCTCACCTGCCCCGGCCGCAGGGGCTCCTTGCAGTCCCCGGAACAGGCTGAGTTCTTTCTTACCTGGTGGCTTGGTGGTGCGTGCAGTCCCCTCCATCAGGGTCCTCATTCCTGGCTCTTCCACAGTCACTCTATCCCCTCCATAGTGCTTGGCACTATAAGCTTTTCTTTCTTTTTTTTTTTTTTTTAAGATTTTTTTATTCATTTATTTGACAGAGAGAGAGACAGCCAGCGAGAGAGGGAATACAAGCAGGGGGAGTGGGAGAGGAAGAAGCAGGCTCCCAGTGGAGGAGCCTGATGTGGGGCTCGATCCCAGACCTCCAGGATCAGGCCCTGAGCCGAAGGCAGACGCTTAACGACTGAGCCACCCAGGCGCCCCTATAAGCTTTTCAAAATGGTCCCTTTCCCCCTTCGCCATGCCAGAGGCATGAGGGTATTTTTTCCCTACTTTCACTGTGCCGCTGGGGGTCCGTTGGAATTTCTAACTCTCTGGCTGGTCACATGGAGCCCCCAGCAGCTCACCAGCTAGAGTTTGGCATGCTCCTTCCTACTCATCGTTGCAGTCCTGAGCCTTCTGCTCTCGGTCGGCTGGGAAACTCTGTGTCCACCTGTCTGTCTCTCTGGTCTTAGGGGCAGCAGTTTTCCCTGTGATCTCACTTCTCCCTTGGATCTCAGATTTGCTTACTTTCATTTTGTTTAACCTTTTTTCTTTGTAGTAAGGGTAAAAGTGACAGCATCTGCTCTTTACATGTTGGACCAGAAACCTGTGATGTTTTTTATTACGATGTTTTGTCTGCCTCCCCACTTGACGGAGACCTTCTCCATTTCATTCACTTAATTTCCTTGAGATCGAGTATAGGTTTGCACATAATAGGTGCTCGAAATTTCAGGCTTGTGGATGCATATGAGAACCTGGGTACATTACTTCATGTCAGATTTTTTTAGCTAAGAGTTGAAATACATAATCTGTGAGAAATCTCTTCTAATATATAAATGGTATGATAATGAAGCATGGGGAATTTCCTTGCAAAATGTGACCTGAAGGATAATTTACCAAGCCATGAAGTCTACTAATATAAATGAAATGGTCCAATTTGCTAGCCAGTCTCCTTTTGAAATTTCGTATGTGCAGGAGGACTTCAACCACCAAATGAGGGGGGTCTCCCCAGCTCCTAGGGACTAAAAAGAATGGGGGTGCCAGGCTGGCTCAGTCCGTAGAGCATTCAACTCTTGATCTCAGGGTTGTTAGTTTAAGCCCCACATTGGATGTAGAAATTACTGAAAAACAAAAATCTTAAAAGAAAAAAAAATAACAAAAGGGACTAGAAGCTCTTTTTTGTATTTCTAAGAACCACTAGAAAGGGTATATTTCTCTATTATGAAGAACATAAACTCAATAATGCCAGTTATTAATTTTTAAAGTGCGAGAAAGACTTAATTACGTCTGATGCTGTTTCATTTGAATGATACAATATTTCAAAACACAAAACAAAGGGTTATCATGAGGAAGAAAATTATCAAGCTTCTTGCTGATTTAAAAAGGGTTCATCTGGGAAACTCAGAAAGTGGAATTTCAGTATTAAACTCCTGTGATTCCCACCCCCCCCCCACCAAGCCAAAACCTACATCATGTTCTTCTGAACTGTGTTTGTCCCTGTTTGGGGGCCAACATGCTGTGAACACCTGGTGATTTGACCTGCTAATGATCCTTACAGCAAAGATGTGGTAAAGGCATCCTGATTATTCATAAGGAATCCATCCTTCCTCCTTCCCCAGACCGTGGCAATTGAACAAAAGGAGCTCCAGCTTTCTTGGCTCCTGGTGAGTAGGCGGCTGGACCTGGTCAACGGGTGTATTTCAACCCAGGGATGGAAATGTAGCTAGCCTGAACCATGAGAGTCAGACCCAGGATTTTCAATGGAAGTGTTTGCAAGAAAGTTGTTTCTGTCCTGGATCAGAAACTGGAAGGTTGTAGCCCTACAGCTGCTTGCAGCCATTTTGCCACTATATAACTAAGGGTGTCTTAGGCTGGGCCCCCCAGGAAGAAGACTTGGGCAAAGGTTTATGTGCAAAAAGTTTATTTTGCAGGTGTTCCTGAAAGGCATGGGTAGAAGAATAGGGAAGTGAGACCGTGAAGGGGAAGTAAGCCCAAGCAAAGTGCATTAGTGAGTGGGATACTGCTGTGGGCTTAGTCCTATTGGAGACATCTGGAGAAAAGTAGAGACAATGACCCAGAGTTGTCCCCTCCAAAGATAATCATGTTTGAATCTACGAATTCTGCCCTTCTTTGGTCGAGGACTGCTCCCAGGACTGTCCCTGGCCACAGCCTGAACCAGCCCCCTTGCCAGGGAAGGCTCCCAGGCTGAGACTCACAGGGGCTGTCCCTGGGTGCCATGCTAAGTGTGGAAGGGCTGTGTACAGGGACCTGTAGGATCGGCTGCAGAGACCTTCCCTGAGAACAAAGCCAGCCGAGATCACGCAGAGGACTGAGTCCTGACCTCACCATCTGGTGCCTGCGTCTGGCATGTGTCAGCTAGCCCTGGGCCCCTGGACTTCCCTTTATCTGGATCAGTTTCTCCTCCTTTCTGAACGTGGTTTGAGACTGGTTTCTGTTCCACGTAATGAAAAGATCCTGATGGGTATGCAGCCTTTCATCCCATTTTACAAATACTTGAACACTTACTCCCTGTATCTCCCTTAGGAGTAGAATCTGTGATGATTTTACTTTTGAGCCCTCCATAATATCTGTTACAAGATTTGTATAGTTTTTAAGATATACTTGTTAAATGAATGAATGAGTACCTGAAAGGACCCACCAAAAGGCATGCAAATCTGTATATAATTAGCCCATTTTAAGGCACATGGCAGAAGGTGACATTGGGAGAAAGGGTCTCGGGCAGGTTTATCCAGACACTGGCACCCTCTTAAGACAGAGGTAGGGGTGCTGGGGATGGCAGGTACCATTGTGACTCCAAGTGAAAATGTCCAAGTGTTTGTTCCTGCTACCCAGGAACATAGAGCTTCTGTGGTTCTATTTTTTCCAAAAGCCCCGTTTCCAGCTTTTCATCCATTCCTGAGAGCTATACCTTAGCTTCCGATCAATTCTTTATTTTTCTTTAATTTGGCCTGATTGTGCAATTCAGTCTCTATCACTTGCCACCCCAGAACCCTAACCAGCACAGAAAATACGAAGCCCCGCCAACCCTGCACAAACCAGGGTCCCCATGTCTCAGTCCCAGATGCTGTCTCTAGTGGTGGCAACATGGGGGATTGTGTCATCAAGCCTGCTTCCCTGCAAGATGCTGACTTTAACAAATTAGAAATGTTCCCGGCACATCCCACGCTTCCGCTAATAAATGATTCCATATCTGTCATGAATGAATTTTTCAAGTCTTCCATTACTGGGCTGTGTACCCACTCACAAAGTACATTTCCAGGCGATTTTGTCTGAATTACATGGTTAATTGCCTCATATTTCCAGCTCGTGTTACAGGCCCCCTGAGTTAGGACGAGGGGGAGAAGTACCATGTATCATTTCCTATACAGAGGACGAATTCATGGATAGCGCAAGGCACGTACCAATGCTGAATGCTAATTTGTTTCTAGCTTCCAAGTGTAACTAAGTCTTTTTAAGAAACCCAAAAGATAGAGAGGTAGAAAATTCAGTTATCTAGATTGATGTTTCAGCTTTCAAATTGTATATTCTTTCATTCATCAATTTTTTTTTTCATCAAAACGTGCCCATGTGCAAGGCCGTGGGCTGGGAAAAGTAGAGAGTAAACGCAGAGAAGTGCTGTCACATCCACTCTGAGGCTGTGAGATGTGTACCCATTAAAAACCAGAAAAAAGGATAAGAGCCAAATAATAAAGTTATAATAGGAAGCAAGATAAGATAAATGGCTTGCAGAAGTTGTGGCAGTAAACCCTACGGGAGCTCCTAGGAAGGGAAGTTGAGCCACCAAAGCTGAGATTCATGATCAGAGCTGTCTCCAAAGGCAGGATCTGGACGGATTGTAGAGGGGCGGGCATCTTGGGTGAAGCAGAGGGTGACATCACGCCAGGATTATGAAATTTCCGGGCACCAGGAGAGTGTCACTTATAAGTGGAGCTCCTTGGCACGAAAGCCCCCAGCTGTCTCAAGTGTATTTGGAGTAGAGCGGACGCTTGTGTCTCTCCGCTGCTGCAGTGGGCTTGACTGGTCTCACAATCGTTCCGAATCACGATCGGCCCTCTCACATTGGTTGTACAATACTCCCCACCCTCTGCAGGCGAGCCCCAGGTGACCCCAGTCAAGGCTGCCGCAGGAAGCAGAGGACGCGCTCCAAGCCGTAGCTCCGGGGGGGTTTAATAAGGGGACTGGCTGCAGAGGTGCGCCGGAGGGACCCAACCAGGCCTGGCACGGCACAGGGTGGCAAGGGCAGAGATGGGGGGTGAGCTCGTAACTCAACAGCTGTCACCACTGCGAGGCTGAAGGGATGAGGCAGATTCCAGGCCCTGGAGGCAGAAGGGGCTGCCTCCCGTGGCGGCCGGTGTGACCACACCTTCCACATCTCATTCAGTGACAATCTTGCCAGCCGTCTGCTGACGGCACTAATGTCCCGCCAAAATCACACCCTTTCCTGCTGCTGCGCATGCGCAACGACCAACACACGTGGGAGCACCTTGGCCCAGGGCTCCCGGATTCTGAAGAGCGGGTCTAGCTCCAGATCCCCTGGGGGACTGGCCGACACTGTCACTGGGCCTGTGTCAGCAGGGGCCGCACTCGGTCACAGGGGCCTGGGGCAGCTCTGCCTGACCTCAGCTCTCGTGGCGTCCTTCTTGAGCAGCTGAGTTAACATGAGTCCTGTCTCAAACCCCCCTCTCTGAATCGAGGGGTTCAAAGCTGGCCCAGCCCTCGGTTATGGAGAGCGGCCACTCCGCCTCCTTCAGACCTCCTCCCGGTTCTAGGTTATTGTGTAAATCCACGTGGAGGGTCTCTTGTGGACCCCAGGTGGGTGAGCAAAGGCAGACACAGCGTCTTCCCTTCTAGAGCCCACAGTGTACTAGGGAGCCGCGCATTTTCCAAGCACTCAGGTCAATCGTGCACGTGGCACCTGGGATGGGTGCTCCGCTGGAGCATTACCTGGCACTCTGGAATCCCATCCTCTCGGGGTGCATCCTAGTCAGAGACGCCGGTGTAGCACCCCCGCCCAGGGAGGAAACCCATGCAGGTGCAGGGAGAGGTCCAGAGGGCGATTCAGAGTTAAATAGAAGACAGAGTTCTAGGCAGAGCCAGCTGCCTGTGCAGACACCTCAGGGGAAGGGGGAGGCCAGGGAGAAGGGACAAGGCACAGAGAGGAGGCCAGAGGAAGTGCAGCTGGTCCCGTGGCCCCATACGTGGGAGGTCCAGCATAGAACGAGAGCAATTCGGGAGAGTCAAACGAAGCTGCAGGGGAGAAGAACAACTCAGAACTCGATGTGGGTAAAAACGCAGCAGTTCTATCTTTCCGTGGTTTCACTTTCCTGTTACCTGTGGTGTGAGCAGATGACTCTCCTGACGAATGTCACAGGCTCAGCAGCGGTCTCACGCTCTGTCACAATGCCTGCGTCACCCCCTGCACGGCATCTCCGCCCATGGGCATTTTCTCGTCTCACGTCATCACAAGAAGGAGAGGGGTGAGGTCAGTACAGTAAGATATGGTGAGAGAGCACAGTCACATAATTTTTATTACAGTATATTGTTAGAATCTTTCCATTTCATTATTAGTTATTGTTGTTAATCTCTCACTGTGTCTCATTCATAAATTAAACTTGGTGATAGGTGTGTAGGTATAGGAAAAAGCATAGGGTATGTTGAGTTCAGTACTATCCACGGTTTCAGACAGCCACTGGGGATCTTGGAACATATCCCCCGTGCATAATGGGAAACAACTGTAATCCCACAGTATTCACTTACCTTTTCTGAGGACTCCCCATTTACACCTAATCTGGCTACCATTGGCAAAGGCTCTTCTAAGCCCTCTTTTCAACTATAGCTTATCCTTAGGTCTTGTCTTTGGACCACTGAATTTGATTTTAGCAAGAAACCCACTAAGTCAGTTTAAAGAGAATTCCGTACCCCCCAAACCCCTCAATAATTGATTACCCTGGCCTGCCTTCAGCAAGACTCCTATTAAATCAGATTGGCAAGAATTCACGTACCCTTGATGTTTTCTCTTAGTAATATTCTATCCACCAACTGCTCCCCTCCGCCTCCGCTCCTTGGTTATAAATCCCCAGCCATCGTTACTGTATTTAGAGTGAAGTTAAGGCCAATCTCTCTCCCTTATTGCAATAGTCTTGACACCTATCACAATCGTCTAAAGTCTTCCTGCCATTTTAATAAGTGTCAGAATAAATTTTTCTTCCACACATCCAAGGCTGTGATTTAACTTTCATCAGATCCATGTCAAATTAATCTTGTCATAAGTTTCATTTGATTGCAACACTGAATTGCACACATTGAGGCATTCTTTGTCTCTGTCATTCATTGGTCATGTTGAATGGATATCTACTCACAACTTGAAAAAATTAGACCAGGTACCACTTGGTACTCATCAGCTTAGAAGTGAATTTTGAAGTAATAGAAATGGGTGGATTATTCAAAGGTGGCTGGAGGAAGATCAAATGAGAAGACCAAAACCCAAGCCTTGGAGAATGCTGATGGCTAAGTTCAGCATAGGATACTCAGGGTTAGGAGAAGAAAGCATTTCAGGAAGAGCAGACTGTATCCCAATGTCAAATATACCGGGTCAGTGACTGAGATGGCTATATTGATTGCCATTTTTTTGGTTGCAAGTAACAGGGACTCAAGTATAAGAGACTTCAGCAAAAACATTAACTTACCAAATAAAAGATTTCAATGGGATTTCTTCAGAAATGGTGGACCTAGTGTCTCGAAAGATGACATGAGGACTTGAGCTCTCTACACTGCTTAGCTCTACTTTGCTAAAATGACAGAGTGAGGGAATGCTTGTTATATCAGAAACCAACAAGTTACTGAAACTAGGAAACCCTCCTGCTTTGAGGTAGCTTCTCTTCACACCATGGCACCCAGCCACTCTAGACTGGTATCCTCTCAACCCCGTCAAGTCTCTTCAGAAAACAGAGCCTCTATCTTTGCTACCATTCTGAGAAAAACCATATAATGGGACACACTGGATAACTTGGATTCTACCAGTTATGAACAGCTGTGTTGGACAAGGGAATATAGTGTCGCACTTGCCAGTCTGAGTAACATGTCTATTGTAAAGACAAAGGCAGTGTTAGGTTCCGTGTGGACCAAAGTTCCACGAGGGCTGGTTTTCCAAGGGAAATTCTGTCACCAAAACTTGAGGAATGAAATGTTAGAGAAAAATAATAAATGCCTTCTGTAAAAATGGAATAGCCAGATATTTAAATCTGGAGCATTCTTCGTGAAACCCCATGATACACCATATTTAGATATGTAGGAAAACATCAGCATAGTCGAGTCAGTTGTGCCTTTTCTTGTAGGGGTCTTGTCGTCATGGAATCACAGCATCTATTATCCCAGTAATTCTGTTCCTTCTGAGCTCTAGAAATAATGTCAACAGATCCACAATTGTGGAGCTTTTGGGAGATAAAGATCTCCCCCCCGCCCCCACCCTGCCACACACATATGCAGTGCTATTCTTGGAAGAAGGGTTGTGAGAACTAAAAATGAATCATTTTGGCAAACGAGGGTGGATTAGTACAATACAAATGACTTTCAGGATAATGGCACCTCCTCCCCCAAGCGGATGTGATAGAGTGCAATGTTCTGTGCTCTGAGTCTGACGAGTGATTCAGGCCCTCACTGAACACAAGTCACGTGACCGACTCATGAGTAAGGCAATGCCCTGCTGCATGGTTTATGGACTTTATTCTACAGGAGCAAGCAGAGAATGTGGGAGGAAGCGGTGGTACATTGAAAAAGCCAAAAGGAATATCTGCTTTTTATTTATTTATTTATTTATTTATTTATTTATTTATTTATTTGCCTTCTTTTTAAAGCTGGGTGCACTCATCTCTATTGATGGGTAGCCTAGTAAGGAGTGATAGGAGTTTACTAGTGTCAGGAACCTGTTGATTCCTACCCAGCACCCCTTCCCCATCTTGCCATGTTAGCAGCTCCCTCATTTTGTACAGGTATGAGGCAGCCATAGCTTTAGGAAGGCTAGGTCCTCCCCAGTCCTGTGATGGATTCATGGTGTGGCACAGACTATGGGTGGCCAGTATCCATGCTTCCCACCACCCCATCATTTTCTGTAGTAATAGAAATCCCAGATTTTAGCTGGGCCCATAGCTGTGCAGAGTAAAGACATTTCTCAGCTTCTGTTACAGCTAAGTAAGTCTGTGTGACTAAGTTACACCCAGTGGGAGCAAACAGATGTGGTGCCTACAATTTCTGGAAGTGTTGTTCGTGGAAGGGATTTTGTCTTTCTGCTGCCTTTCTTCCCTCCTCCATGCTGGCGTGAGGACTAGAGGACTGGAGCTGAAGCAGCCATGTTGGGCTGTGAAGCAATGTGGGACAGAACCATAGAGGAGATTAGGAAGATAGATTCCTGGGCAGCCCGGTCAGACTTCCAGATGTGAAAGTCAGCTCCTGCCTTTCATATGTGATATGAGGTTTCCATTTCTTTCAAGAAAATGTAACTCTTAGTTATATACATGCTAATTCTTTGCTTCCATGCTTGATTCAGCCTTGGGCATGTGAATTTATTCTCAACAAGGAGATACAATGGGACATCTAATGGGAGTCTAGGAATTTTTTCTTACTCTTAAAGAGTGAGACAAAAAGAAGCTCCCTTTTTGTTTCTTGTCTTGCTTTTGTTTGATGTGATGCTGAAACTGCAAAAGTGACCTGGGCATACTGAGCGGACCCAGCCCAAGGCAGAGCAGAGGCTGGCAGAGCAGCCAGTGGGAAAGAACCTGAATCCTTGGTGTCATCATCAAGCCATTTGATGAATGTCCCCACGCCCCCAACCCCCAGGGACCCATCTTACATCTAGACTTCCTATTACGGGAGATAATCTCTTTCCTTTACCTAGAAAAGTACTTTCCCTTGCATTTTCTCTCTGGCGAAGCTGGAAGCACACTAACAGCTACATCAGTCTGTTTCCTCCTTTGTAAATCCAGGCCAGTCAGTCAACATAATTAATAACAACAGTAGAATCGTTAGAGTCTTGGTGGTAACGGTGATTGAGCATTTAGTGGGTGTGTCTTGTGCTATGTTCTGAGCTGAGACTTTATCTCAGTCTCCTCCCCAAGGAGCCTCCCAATCCTTTCATTTGTCTGATGAGAAAACTGGGGGCTAGAAAGGGTAAGTAGCTCACCCAATCTCTACTAGGTGGTGGGGCTTGAATTCAGAGGTGGGGAGTCAGGGGGGTGTAGGAGCTAAGGCATTGGCTCGGAGTCCAGCAGACCTAACTGGCTCTAAGGTCTTAGCACCTTGGAAGGAAAAGGAGTGGGTCAGACTTCGCGCTCATTAAGGCCCCTTTTAGGTCTAGCCCTTGGCCTGCAGGAGACGCTCAGGGCGCCTCCCTTCCCTAGTCCACGCGTTCCTTGATTCATTGAGGAGTAGGGACTGGGGGGGTAACTTTTTATTTTGAAATACATTCAGATTAAAAGAAAAAAAGGAAAAGAAAGAAATACATTCAGGTTTGCAGAAAACTCACAGGAATAATGCCAAACATAACTTCCCTAGGCACTGCACCCAGATTCCCCACTGACGAACATTTTACCGTATTGGCTTTACAGGAGGAAGGAAGGGAAGTAGGAGGAAGGATGGGAAGAGGGGAAGATGAGAGAGAGACAGAGAAAGAGAGAGAAACAGGGTATGCTCCTTTATCTCTAAATATTTTAGTGTTTATTTCTTGGGAGCAAGTCCTTTTATATACAAATAACACCGTTACCAAAATCAGAAGATTAACATTGAGACAAATACCACCATCCGATCCAGGCTCCCTTTCAAATGGGGCTGCTTGCCTCAATATTGTCCTTTACAAATATCCTTTCCTCTCTGGTCTAGACTCAAACCCAGGGCCAAACATTGCTTTGGGTTGTGGTGACTACTCAGCCCCTTTTGGTTGGGAACAGCTCCTCATTCGTTCCTTATAGCCTTCATGACCCTGACATTTTTCAAGAGAATGGGCCAGTTATGTGGGAGAACGTCACTCAGTTTGGCTTTGGCTGATGCTTCCCTATGATTTGATTCAGGTCGCATGTTTTTGGCAACAGTGTCACGGAAAGCGCTGTGTTTTCCTCAATGCATGGTATCAGAGGGCACACAGTGTCCACTGGTCCCCCCACAGGTGACATGAAGCTTGCTAGCATTGATGGAGGGGGGTCTGCCAGGCTTCCCCGCCATCACATGACCATTTTCCTCTTTATGAGTAACATCCACACGGTGGGAAGGGTCTCTGAGACTGTGTGAGTAGCTCAGTTCCTCATCAGACTTTCACACATTCGTTTCGGCACCCATTGATGATTCTGAGGAAACATCAGTTACTCCGACATGGGCCACAGGCTGATGCCTTCAATCTTGTCAACAGCAAGCTATTTAAGAACTGAGTGCTACCTTTCTGAGCAGACCATGTTCCCCAGATGAGTCCCTCTGCCTGGCTTGAGGGTCTAGAAAACCTGGCTGTGACCCCATTGTTCAAGGGCCCAGGTCCCTTCTCATCCCTGGGCATCCTCAGAAGTGGGGTCCTTTCCCACCACTGAAGGGGGGGGCGTGAGACCAGCCTCCTCTCTTGTGGAGTGGTGAGGCCTCTGCTGTGGGCTTAGACATGGAGGGGAAAGAGGCACAACTACAGGACCCCCGTCCTTGGGCTTCTTTGCTAAGTTGTGAATCACAGTGTGCTCTTTACTACATTTCCGCTGTCATTGCCAACACAGACTTGTGATGCCTGTGACACTCACGCTCTTCGGCTCCTCTCCTGGTCTCTCTTCCCCTTCTCAAGCTGGTAGGAGAATCTGAGATATTAGTGGATGTTGTGGCTCGCCAGTGTTTCCTACAATGACCAACTCTTCCCCCACTCTGGACAGCTGGGCCCCCTGCTCTAGCTCAGGGAAAGGGTGTGCTGACAACAAGGCAGATAATTCAGAGGATTTTGTGTTTCAACCTTTTATCTATTTTTTAAAATTTAGAATAATATAAAATGAGAGAGGTTATCTTGTTCCATGTACCCCCCCCCTTTATAAAGTTCCTGCAGCCTGGGCTGCAGTGTAAGGAAGTATAGGAACTGGAGGGGAAGAGCTGGCTTAGATTCTGGGCGTTCCTGGACCCACAAAATAGCCAAGTGCTATTGGAGAAGGGACAGCAGGACCCCCCCCCCCCACTGAGACGGGTCATCTGAAAACACAGGCTTGCCTCCTCATCCTGGGGAGAACACAGGCATGTGCCAAGGACCCAGCGAGTGTCCCAGGGTCCCTGAGTGATTCAGGGAAGGAGCACAGCTGGAGCACGGATTGCTGGCCATCCTGAAAGGCACTGTGGTTAGACATGGGGGAGGACATACAGCACCTAGCCAGACCCACCGTCCAAGGCCAGACAGAACAGGCACATCGTCAGACACCCGGGTACGGGTGGAGAGAGGACAGCATTGCATCCTGCCCGTCGATCTCACCCCGGGGAACTTCAAGGCAATTCTGCAGCAAGAAGAGACAGGGCTCTGAAGTGACAGAAATGAAGTTCCTGCCACCCTGTGGGACGGGGGCCTGGCATAAAGTTGAAGTTGTTAATCACGCATAAAGAAGGTTATGTTTCTTACAACTGGAGTTTGCAGTTTGAGACTCACACTCATTCCATAGGTCTTGTCTTCCTCTTCCCTTCCACTCTCCCATCTCTGGCGTCCCCTGGTTCATTTTCACCTCCCGTATCAGTTACATTTAGGTTCGCTGCATGTAACAGCAAAGCTCAAGTTACCAGTGGCTGACACAAGAAAGAGGTCTGTCTCTCTCTCACCCAGAGATCTTGAGGTAGCAATCAAAGGCTGGCAACATTGTCCTCAGGAGCCCCAATTCCTTCTGTCTTTGTGCTCCATCATCGTCAGCACTGGCTTCATCCTCCAGGTCAAGCCATCACCCAAGGTGGCTGCTAGGGCTCCTGCTGTCACAACCAAATCCTGGGCTGGTGTAAAGAGGAAGCAGGGGAGGACAAAACAGCATGATGAGTCAGATGAACCAGCATTCTTTTAGGGGCCTTCCTGAAAGTCGCACACTCAACTTGCACTCTTTAGCTCATTGACTAGAATGAGGGCTACACCCAACTACAAGGGATGCTGGGTCATGTGGTCCTTTGCTGGGCACTGAATTAAAAATTGGGTCTGTTACTAAGTAGGAAGGAAAGCTGGATATTGGGTGGCACCCAGCAGTTTCTTTCAAGCCACCCCTTTTCCGTCCCTACATTTCCTTTCTTCCTCTCCTTTGTATCTCTCTGGGCCTCGTCTCTTCCTGTCCTGCTCTGAGTTCCAACCTCAGTGCACGGCATCTTGAAGAACACCAACCTCCCAGCCCTGCTGTATGCCCCTAGCTGCGCACAAGGCTGCATTGTCTGCATTCCGTGTGCCAGAGCTGGCCGAACTCAGGGTGCTGTCGTGCTTGCCTTGCCTACGTGTTTTCAGTTTCATGAGGTTGCAATGGATACACTTCCTTCCTGACACCGATTAAAGTTTCAGCCCATCTATTGCCCATTGTGTGGGGTAGTCTGGGCGTGGACGCATGCCAAGGCAGTCATTCCAGAACCACCAGGAGAGTGACCACACAGCTCAGGGAGCTGGAGCTGGCTTTGATACAGAAAGCCTGCAATGCAGGTGTCCTGGAAAAAGCAGGAGTCTCCCCTTTGCTAAAGGAAAGGGAGGAGAGGGGAAGGAACTAACAATTTTAAGGGACTGTCTCATACCAAGTCTGTGGTAGTAATTCTCAAATGTGATCTGATGTGTTTTTCTCTTACACTGAAACTATGCGGTAGGTAGGTATGTCTCTTAGCTTGGCTTCCACCTAAAGCCGACCGGAGACGAGGGCAGGGCTGTAGGTATTTGTTGCAGCAGAGAGGCCAGGAAGGAGGCGTGAGGAAGTGGTGTGCGGTCAATGTGTATCCACTGGTTCTCCACCGACACCGACCTGCTGTGTAGTGCTTGGTGCCTCCCATGGTGTAAATACGCCATCATAACATCACTAAACAAGAGCTGGGAAGAGATGCGCACTTGGCTCTCACAACCCATGGCAGGTGGCACCAGCGAGTCAAAAGTGAGATGAAGGGATAAAGCCAGCAAAAGATGCCACAAATGAGCAGGTCCCCGCTGTGGGCCAGGTGGACACGTTGCAATGGTGTGCTGTGTGGACCAGTGTGAAGCACACCTTGGCATCCATCCACAGGTTCTTTGGGACACTCGTCAGACTCGCTCCTCTGTGGGCTGTGGTTACCCTTGAGTTCTTAACCCTCCCCGCCTCCAGTTAGGCCTTCAGGCCCTTGAGCAACTCGAGCCTATAGACAGAGAAGGGAGAGCACAGGTCGGTGGGGCAGGAAGTCATCCGCGGGCTGGAAAAAGCCTGTGCCCACAGCTGCAGGTGAACTTAGATGGGCCACGAGCACAGGGGATGGGGCAGCGATGGCAAACCATGTGCGACAGAAGGAGCCAGTACACCTCGGAGAAGGACCAAGTAGTAAAGATTTTACTGTCTGGCTTTGCCTGCAATGTGTGGGCTCTGTTGTATATTCTTCTTTGTTTTGTTTGTTTGTGTTACCATCCCTTAAAAATGTGAAAACCATCGTTGGCTTGTGGGGCTGAATAAACTTGGGCTGAAAGCTATAGATTGCCGACCCCGCTCTGCAGAGCTTCTGCAGCAGGACCCAGAGCTGGTCAGACATGCGGACTCTTGGGCTCTATCCCAGTGCCAACGTCACAGTCTGTGTGTAAGAAAGGTTTGAGAACCCCTCTGCTACTGCACTACTATGCTCGTTGTACCGTGACGGAAACCTAACCCTCAGAGAGGTTGGGTCACTTAGTAAAAGTCACACAGAGCCAGGACTCAAGCCCAGGTCTGATGGATCCCAAGACCATTGTTTTCACAGAACTAGGTGTAAATTATAAACAAAGCAAAACTAATCATTTTTAAATTACCATATTTANGCTGGCCATCCTGAAAGGCACTGTGGTTAGACATGGGGGAGGACATACAGCACCCAGCCAGACCCACCGTCCAAGGCCAGACAGAACAGGCACATCGTCAGACACCCGGGTACGGGTGGAGAGAGGACAGCATTGCATCCTGCCCGTCGATCTCACCCCGGGGAACTTCAAGGCAATTCTGCAGCAAGAAGAGACAGGGCTCTGAAGTGACAGAAATGAAGTTCCTGCCACCCTGTGGGACGGGGGCCTGGCATAAAGTTGAAGTTGTTAATCACGCATAAAGAAGGTTATGTTTCTTACAACTGGAGTTTGCAGTTTGAGACTCACACTCATTCCATAGGTCTTGTCTTCCTCTTCCCTTCCACTCTCCCATCTCTGGCGTCCCCTGGTTCATTTTCACCTCCCGCATCAGTTACATTAGGTTCGCTGCATGTAACAGCAAAGCTCAAGTTACCAGTGGCTGACACAAGAAAGAGGTCTGTCTCTCTCTCTCACCCAGAGATCTTGAGGTAGCAATCAAAGGCTGGCAACATTGTCCTCAGGAGCCCCAATTCCTTCTGTCTTTGTGCTCCATCATCGTCAGCACTGGCTTCATCCTCCAGGTCAAGCCATCACCCAAGGTGGCTGCTAGGGCTCCTGCTGTCACAACCAAATCCTGGGCTGGTGTAAAGAGGAAGCAGGGGAGGACAAAACAGCATGATGAGTCAGATGAACCAGCATTCTTTTAGGGGCCTTCCTGAAAGTCGCACACTCAACTTGCACTCTTTAGCTCATTGACTAGAATGAGGGCTACACCCAACTACAAGGGATGCTGGGTCATGTGGTCCTTTGCTGGGCACTGAATTAAAAATTGGGTCTGTTACTAAGTAGGAAGGAAAGCTGGATATTGGGTGGCACCCAGCAGTTTCTTTCAAGCCACCCCTTTTCCGTCCCTACATTTCCTTTCTTCCTCTCCTTTGTATCTCTCTGGGCCTCGTCTCTTCCTGTCCTGCTCTGAGTTCCAACCTCAGTGCACGGCATCTTGAAGAACACCAACCTCCCAGCCCTGCTGTATGCCCCTAGCTGCGCACAAGGCTGCATTGTCTGCATTCCGTGTGCCAGAGCTGGCCGAACTCAGGGTGCTGTCGTGCTTGCCTTGCCTACGTGTTTTCAGTTTCATGAGGTTGCAATGGATACACTTCCTTCCTGACACCGATTAAAGTTTCAGCCCATCTCTTATTGCCCATTGTATGGGGTAGTCTGGGCGTGGACGCATGCCAAGGCAGTCATTCCAGAACCACCAGGAGAGTGACCACACAGCTCAGGGAGCTGGAGCTGGCTTTGATACAGAAAGCCTGCAATGCAGGTGTCCTGGAAAAAGCAGGAGTCTCCCCTTTGCTAAAGGAAAGGGAGGAGAGGGGAAGGAACTAACAATTTTAAGGGACTGTCTCATACCAAGTCTGTGGTAGTAATTCTCAAATGTGATCTGATGTGTTTTTCTCTTACACTGAAACTATGCGGTACGTAGGTACGTCTCTTAGCTTGGCTTCCACCTAAAGCCGACCGGAGACGAGGGCAGGGCTGTAGGTATTTGTTCCAGCAGAGAGGCCAGGAAGGAGGCGTGAGGAAGTGGTGTGCGGTCAATGTGTATCCACTGGTTCTCCACCGACACCGACCTGCTGTGTAGTGCTTGGTGCCTCCCATGGTGTAAATACGCCATCATAACATCACTAAACAAGAGCTGGGAAGAGATGCGCACTTGGCTCTCACAACCCATGGCAGGTGGCACCAGCGAGTCAAAAGTGAGATGAAGGGATAAAGCCAGCAAAAGATGCCACAAATGAGCAGGTCCCCGCTGTGGGCCAGGTGGACACGTTGCAATGGTGTGCTGTGTGGACCAGTGTGAAGCACACCTTGGCATCCATCCACAGGTTCTTTGGGACACTCGTCAGACTCGCTCCTCTGTGGGCTGTGGTTACCCTTGAGTTCTTAACCCTCCCCGCCTCCAGTTAGGCCTTCAGGCCCTTGAGCAACTCGAGCCTATAAACAGAGAAGGGAGAGCACAGGTCGGTGGGGCAGGAAGTCATCCGCGGGCTGGAAAAAGCCTGTGCCCACAGCTGCAGGTGAACTTAGATGGGCCACGAGCACAGGGGATGGGGCAGCGATGGCAAACCATGTGCGACAGAAGGAGCCAGTACACCTCGGAGAAGGACCAAGTAGTAAAGATTTTACTGTCTGGCTTTGCCTGCGACGTGTGGGCTCTGTTGCNAGGAAGTCATCCGCGGGCTGGAAAAAGCCTGTGCCCACAGCTGCAGGTGAACTTAGATGGGCCACGAGCACAGGGGATGGGGCAGCGATGGCAAACCATGTGCGACAGAAGGAGCCAGTACACCTCGGGGAAGGACCAAGTAGTAAAGATTTTACTGTCTGGCTTTGCCTGCAATGTGTGGGCTCTGTTGTATATTCTTCTTTGTTTTGTTTGTTTGTGTTACCATCCCTTAAAAATGTGAAAACCATCGTTGGCTTGTGGGGCTGAATAAACTTGGGCTGAAAGCTATAGATTGCCGACCCCGCTCTGCAGAGCTTCTGCAGCAGGACCCAGAGCTGGTCAGACATGCGGACTCTTGGGCTCTATCCCAGTGCCAACGTCACAGTCTGTGTGTAAGAAAGGTTTGAGAACCCCTCTGCTACTGCACTACTATGCTCGTTGTACCGTGACGGAAACCTAACCCTCAGAGAGGTTGGGTCACTTAGTAAAAGTCACACAGAGCCAGGACTCAAGCCCAGGTCTGATGGATCCCAAGACCATTGTTTTCACAGAACTAGGTGTAAATTATAAACAAAGCAAAACTAATCATTTTTAAATTACCATATTTAAAGTAAGCTGGCTAGTTCAGAACAATAGGACAGAGATTTAGAGCTGATGTCATTGAGGGAGCCCAGGATGTGGGGAAATGAGTCTTCTCAGCATCTGGTTTGCAGGAAGAAAAGCAAGGTAGAGATCCAGAGGGGAACTTCTATGTCTACGATGACCATATTTCTTACACAGGTTCTCAGATCTCTTAGGAGTGTTCTGCCTCCCTCGGTAGGTCGGAACCTCTTTGAGAGTGGGAACACGGTATTTGTTTCTCTTGATGACCTCACAGAGGGTTAGTATATTGATCTACAATGGAATACAGACAAAAAGAGGTTTACAGACTCCCACCGCGGGATTGACCTCAACGATACCCTTTTGGCAGGATAGAGACCAATTTAAGAGAATCAACCTCAGGACTAATTCTGCACAAGGCACCTGCCGACGGTGTCCATTCTTCTACTAGTGAGTCATGGTGTGGGGGTGAGAGCATAGGTCAGGCCCTCAAGTTGACTTCCAGATAGTCTGATCTGTTCTTTCCACCTAGGGGTTCTATTTTATGTGTGTTAGATCTTATGGACTTACCATGTTTAGTTCTCTTTACCGCTTTAATCTTTTTTGCAGAATGATTAAAGAAATTCATAAGCATGTTTATCTGATCTTGGTTTTCTGTATTATCACATGAAAGACATCACTTCTAGGGTGAGTGTGTGTGTGTGTGTGTGTGTGTGTGTGTGTGTGTGTGTGTGTGTGTGACAGCTTAATTGAAATTTCTTGATGTATAAAATCTCTTGTGTTTTTTAAATGTGACATCCATCTTTGGGTTGCCTGCGTGGCTCAGTCCGTTAACCATCTGACTTTGGCTCAGGTCACGATCTCAGCATCCTGGGATGGAGCCTTGTGTTGGGCTCCCTGCTCAGCAGGGGAGTCTGCTTCTCCCTCTCCCTCTGCTCCTGCTTGTGCTCTCACTCTCTCAAATAAATAAATCAGATAAATAAATAAATGTGACCTCCATCACTTTCATCTCCATCCAGTCTTTATCAGATGTTGAATTATGTTTTTAGCTCATGACTATCTGCCCTCATTTCATAGATATGATATCCCTTTGAGTCACGTTGAAAATACTAATGATAGGGGTGCCTGGGTGGCTCAGTTGGTTAAGCATCTGCCTTCAGCTCAGGTCATGATCCCAGGGTCCTGGGATCAAGTCCTGAATCCAGCTCCTTCCTCAGTGGGGAGTCTGCTTCTCCCTTGGCCTGCCACTGCCCTTGCTTGTGCGCTCTGTCTCTCTCTCTCTCTCTCTCTCAAATAAATAAAAATAAAAGCAAAAAAAAAGGAAAAGATTAATGATAAATCACCTAGTGTTTAACTTTTTTTCTTTCATAAGAAAACATTTGCTTATTGTTTCAAATTGGTCCTCTTCTCCCGCCACAAATAGTCATCTCTGTTTCTTTGTCTTCTTATTCTCCTACAGAGTAGTCTCCCTTTGCAAATTATTGGGAGCCAGGATGGGTTCTCTCAGAGACTTTGTTTATCCATGCCTGAGTCACTGATACGCAGATGAAGGGAAGAAGAAATGTGAGATAGAAGCGGCAGTGTTAGCAGGCTGGGCTCTCGTGCTAGATGGCCCGGGGTCAAGTCCCAGCACTGCCACCCCTGACTTGTGTGATTTTGAGTCATTTGCTTAATTGCTCCAGATCTCAGTTTCTTCATCTGTTAAATGGGGATATTAATAGTACTGACCTCCTGGGTATGTCATTAAGATGAAATGGGCCCAGCACATGTTGCTTAGAAGAATGCCTAGAACGTGGTAAGTTCTGAGAAATTGTTGGCTGTGGTGCTGTTGGTAGTGGTGGTGGTGGTGGTAGTGAAGATCGTGGTGAGGATGGTGGTGATGGTGATGATGACCTCAGTGCTCATGGTTATACTTCATGCAGACTCTTCGACTTTCTTTCCAAGTTCATTGTTTCTTTTTACACTCTGGTCAAGCCGGTCCTTAAAGCATCTCTCATATATTCATTGCATTCTGTAGAAGTATTTTAAGGTTTCAGGCATGTGGATCTGGGCTCACTCCCTAGTGTAATAATGTAGTAAATTTATTATTTTATTCAGAGCCAAATCTACCCTGCTAAGAAAGACCTATTTTTCTTGGGAGGTATTTTAGTCCACGTTCCATAAGAAATAGATCCCAAGGCATTGGTTCTTTGGCAATGCTTTGGAGGAGGATGTAATTCCAGGTCACAAGAATGAGGGAGAAAAGAAAGGAAGCAGAGAAGGAAGGAAAGCAAGTGCAGATCTCCATTGCCGAGCCAGCCCCAGTGGCACAGTGAAGCCCAGCAGGTGGATCAGGGGGTGTATGTCCGCAGAGGGGTGAGCAGGTCGATCGTGGGGGGTGTATGTCCGCAGAGGGGTGAGCAGGTGGATCGGGGAGGTGTAAGTCCGCAGAGGGGTGAGCAGGTGGATCATGGGGGGGTGTATGTCCGCAGAGGGGTGAGCAGGTCGATCGCGGGGGGTGTATGTCTGCAGAGGGGTGAGCAGGTCGATCGGGGTGGGGGAATGTCTGCAGAGGGGTGATGCAGCATAGTCCAGCAGGAGAACAAGGTACAAGGAATTTGTGAACTGGCTCCTTCACTCCCCAGTGTCCAGTGGGTTAGCATCAGCCCCGCAGGGCACTGACTGGTTGTGTTATCCGCACCCAAGCAGCTGCGGAAGAAGTCGGATTCCACACCCCAGAGTGTGCTGCTTCCCCTGAGCCTGGAAGGGGTGGGGGAGCCAGAACCTCAGTGGGGCAGGCCAGTCCTGGACCCCAGAGCGGTGTGATGGAAGCCAAGCTACAGCTTTGCCTTCCCTCCAGGGAGACACTGTAGGGGCTGAAAGAAGGGAGCCCGGCATATGGATGTGGGCCCTTCACTGATAGAATCATGAGAGGAAAATTGTTTCTTCTCCCGTACAGCACCTGCCCAGCCATTCAGAAAATATCTGCCTTCATCAGGAGGTGTTTTAGCTTGGGTTGCCTAAAGACTGAAGCCTTAGAATCGTGGGGCTGAGTGAATATAGGGGGTACCTATAAACTGGATCGCACACCATCCAAGTACCCAAGATCGTTCACATGTGTTTATTGAACTTTTTTTTTTTTTTAAGGATTAAATTCAGGGCTGTGTTTTCTGTGGAATAGGGACTGTGAACTGAAGGCCAGAGTGGAATTGCCCAGAGCAGTGGGAGTCAGGGGTGGTGGGGAGGGGGGGCTGCCATCTCCCTAAGACAGGCCCCGGGAAAGACAAAGAGGCTTTTCCAGGAGTTTCATGACGTTCTGTCTGTTTTGTGCTATAAGTGTTCTTTCTTGTTCTCCTTGAGTTCATGAACAGCATCTACATTATCTGCAGTATGTTTCAAAGTGGATTTATTTGGGACAGGGGCATTAGTGAAAGGGCTGAGTTCAGCCTCCAAGTGGGCATAGGGCAAGCTGAGATGTGGGCTTTCCTGGCTTTTACCAGGTGCCGGGTTCCCCCTGCCTCCCCTCGCAAAGTGGTCGGGTTCTTGATTTTATTTTATTTTATTTATTTTTTGAAAGATTTTACTTATTTGTTTAACAGAGAGAGAGAGAGGGAGGGGGAAAGAGAGGGCACAAGCAGGGGTTGCTGCAAAGGGAGAGGGAGAAGCAGGTTCCCCGCTGAGCAGAGAGCCTGATGCAGGGCTCAATCCCAGGACCCTGGGATCATGAGCCCAAGGTAGATACTTAACCAGCTGAGCCACCCTGGCGACCCAGGTTCTTGATTTTAGACAACAGAAATTAACTCTTAATTACTTCCATGGAAAGGAGCCTGGAAGATACTGGGACTGCATGTTAGAACAGGGACAAGAACCAAGGAAGTGCCCACAGATCGATAACCAGGAAGTCCCACAGTGTGTTTTAATGGGAAGCACCTGTCTGGGATGCCACCATTACCGCTGCCAGGAGTGAATCAGTCACCCCGTGGCTTTGCCTTGCTGCCTGCAGAGGGATAGTCCGCTAGCTGCGACCGGTCCCACAGGTACACATCCTACTTACAGAGGGACAGCAGGGAAGCGATCTAGTCCAGCTAATGCTGCATGGGTGGAGAGGGGGAGTTTCTTCTTGTGATTCCTCATGGAGAGGCAGAGGCTGTGTTGGAGAACATGGTCATTAAAGAAGCAGACCCTAGGATCAGAGGGCCTGGATTTGAAGCCAGCATCTGCCATTTGCTTGCTAAGTGGGCTTGGTAAAGTCACTTGAACTCTCTGTTTCTCCTTTTCCTTGCTCATGAAATGGGGGCCAAAATTAATCCCTAGCTTCAAGTATCCTTATGAAGTGAAATGGTTAGAGCCCTCATTTCTAGGGCCAAATTTTTAGGACCAAAAGTTATTAAGCAACTTTTATTAGTGTCCTGCGGCTGCCATGACTGATTGCTGCAAACCGGGTGGCTTAAAATAACAGCATGTATTTAGAAATTTCGGCTATATGTCTGACATCAAAGTGCCAGCAGGGCTGCTGTCCCTCTGGGCAATTCTGTCGCTTGCCTCTCCCAGCCTCTGGTTGATCCTGGCATTCCTTGGGCTGTGGCCACATTTGTACAATATCTCCTTTTTTTCCCCACAGGACCTTCTCCTCTATTGTCTTTTGTCTGTAATGAGGTCACTTGTTATTCAATTGGGGGCTCACCCAGATAATCCAGGATGATCTCATTTTGAGATCCCAGTCTCATTGCATCTGCAAATACCCTTTCTCCAAAAACAAGGTCACATTCACAGGTTCTGGGGGGACATATTTCTAGGAGACCACCATTTGACCCACGACATGACTCTTTTTGCTTTTTCTCAAAAATTGCAAGAGGGGTTGGCTGCTGAAAAGGGATTTATTTATGTACGGATAATCCCAGAATGGGTGGCCGTTGGGAAGGGAGGGGGTTGCGTAACCTGAGTCCGTCCCCTGAATCTGTGCCATCAATAGAGTTTTGAGGAGAGTCCAGAAGGGTGTTTTTGGAGCTCATGTAAGAAAGGAATGAACACACAGAAATGACAGATCATTCCCAAAACATACTGTTTCCTCCCTTAAGACCTGAGCTGTCACCTGGATAAGTAGCTGGGTGATTGAGAGCTTTTCAGCCTTTGCTAAGATGACTGAAAGGCTTAAGGCTGGAACTTCGAAGATAAACTCCGTGGTAAGACATCAGTGACCACAAGCCCTCCTGTGCTGCAGTAAACGTCACCTTCTTGCAAAGCCAGCCCTGTGTTCTGGAAAAATAGGACTCCCCTGGAAGAACTTGAAAGGGGGGAAGGAATAGTCCAAAGACCCCAACTGGTGGCAGAAGAGAGAGAATCTGAGATTTTTCAGCAAAAAGGCAGGGAGAGTGAGATGTGGCTGCCCTTGCTTTGTACCATCAAGGCCCCTTCTTCTTCTTGAAGGAGTCCAGAATATACCACTGTGATATAACAATTAGTTTGAGCAGAAACTATTTGAGTACCTGAGATTTCTTATTGTCTAAAAGCAGAGCCTCCCAAAAGAACTCATTTGTTGTAAATCCCCTCCCCAGGAGTTCCCAGAGATTATTGACTCATCACCAGAGATTGGAAGTCTCCATCCCACACCCAACAGACATTGTCACAAAACCATCACATCTCCTGTCTGTTCTCCTAATAGCCCACTTACCATTTCCAAAAGTCATTTGTTTTTCAGTAGGTGCCCTGAAACCCCAAATTCTAGCCACACCTTTTTGAGTCATTTTTCTATGAACTTCTGTATATACGTGATGAACTCTGTCTTTTCTCTTGCAGATCTGGTTTTTGTTAGTTTAATTTGCAAGTCCCCAGTCAATAGCCTAACAAGGTAGAGTAAAAGCTCTTCTTCCCGGTCACTTTCATACATAGTGCAACACAGTTCTGTCTTCAGGAGATGCTCTTGGTTGTTTCTCTCTGTGTCCAAGTGTGTGTGTGTGTGTGTGTGTGTGTGTGTGTGTGTTTTCTTTAAGACTATTATAAATTCTCATGGAATAATGAATCACATCTCTCGCTGGGGCTGTCTCTTACACATACACACACACACACACACACACACACACACACACCCCACCCCCAAACAGACTCTGAGACAAGGATTTAAGTACAGGTTGTTTATTTGGGAGCCCATCCCACTAGGGAGGGGGGAATGAGACAGGGAAGAGAAGGCGGCCAGATATGTACACTGCTGAACATCCTGTCACCAGGGACAACTGGGTCTCAATCCTGCTGGGATTTTCAGAAAACTGGGTAGGACATCCCTCAGATTAAGCCGCCCAGGGGATGAGGAAGCTGGGTGTTCATCCTCCAGCTCACGTTCATTGTTGGCTGAGGGCTGTTCTTGCCTGGATCCGTTTCCCAGCACTTAGAGCCCCGCATGTGTGCCAGGAGAGAAAGCCCTCTGGCAGATCCCAGAGGCTTGCTGAAGACCCCCCCCCAGACATATAGGGACCGTAAGAGCCAGCACGCTGTGGGTGGGGCACCATGCTCATGACTGCGGACTTTGCAGTTAGAAAGTCCTGGATCCAAATCCTGGGTCAGCTAACTGTGAGATTCTGGCAAGTTCCTTATCAATCTGAACCTCATTTTCTTCCTTTGTGAATTGAGGATAATAATATCTACCTCACAAGGCTTTGATTCAACATGAAACTCGTATATGAAATGTTTGGCATATGTCTGGGGTGAGGGAAGCACCCGTGGCCAGGAACTCCTTTGTGCCATCAGAAGATGAACACAGCTTATACTGACACTGTAGATCTCATTTGAATGCGCCCTGAAATTCCAGAGAACCCTGGCGGAAGACATTATGTGGTGCGCACATGTTGGTACATCATCATTTACACACAAGTCCTGGAATAACTACATTCTTGGGTATTAGTTTGGGGGTCAGTACGAACATGGTGTTTTGCAGTTCGGCTCAATTCAGACGTTATCCCCCTGGAATTAGCATCAAACCCCACAGGCGAAGAGGTCAGTCCCACAAGCCTGTCGCCCACTTGAGATGTCAAGTTGCAAGTAGTGGGTCCCCAGGGTACCCACATTTCTGTCTAACTGGGCTACACATTGGGAGGGTCCATGATCCTCTCCTCAGGTTCAATAATTTGCTATAATGGCTCACGGAACTCAGGGAAACACTTACCTACATTTATCAGTTTGTTATAAAGAAAGGATATGGTAAAAATACAGAGGAACAGCTACATGAAAAGTTAGAGAGGGTGAGGTCTGCAAGGGTCCTGAGTGAGGGAGCCTCTGTCACCATGGAGGGAGGGTGCGCCTTCCGGCATGGGGATGTGTTCACCGCCCGGAAGCTCTCCAGCTCCATACCTCAGGAATATGTGGAGGCTTCATCATGGGAGCATGTCCAATTGTTAATTCAGTCTCTAGCCCCTCTCCCCTCCTTAGAGGATGGGGGATGAAGCTGAAAGTTCTAAGCTTCTAATCATGGCTTGGACTTTCTGGTGACCAGCCCCCAATCTAGGAGCCCACCAAGAGTTGTCTCATTAGAATAAAAGACACTCCTATCACTTCTGAAATTCCAAGGAATTCAGGAGCTCTGTGGCAAGAATTGGAGCTAAAGACCAAATACGAGAACAAAACATGCTTCTAGCACCTTTATCATCTAGGAAATTACAAACTTTTGAGGAGCTCTGGCCAGGAGCCAAGGATGAAGACCAAAGTATGTATCTTTTATGTATCAGAGTATCACAGGGAGTATGGCACGTAGCCCCTTCCCTTTCTGGGTCCTGTTCTGCAACAAGTTAAGACAAAGCAAGGAGGTATTCAGCTCTTCAGAGGGTTTAAAAGGCCAAGGACAATGAAGGAGGAACCACAGAGGAGACCGTCTGTGTGGCCAGCTGAGGCTGCCCCTCAGTGTGGGCTGACGGTTACCATGGAGGCAGAGCCTGAATCATCCCGTGGCTGCTCTGAGTGTTTGTGCTGCTCTAAGTCAGACTGTTTGGGAAAAGGACTGTACCTTCCCACCCTTCTAAATCTTAAAAGCCAAAGAGAAGGGCTACTTGCAAAAGCCTTCCTAAACAGGGCTAGCCTCCAGCATGATAGAGGTTTTAATCCTAATTTAATCCTGCATCACTAAGGTTTCTGCTGGCGGTGAAGGTCTTCGAATATATTATTCTTGGAATCCCAGTCTCCTTCAGGAGTCATGATACTAGTTGTTTTAGCCCAGATTCTTTAGAAAACAGAGCCTGAGGCAGATGATTATATGCTAATTTTTTATGGGGAAGTGCAATCCCAGGGCAGCTGGGGAGGGGGGAGAACGAGGTAAGGAACAAATGCCAGCAGATAGGAGAAGGTGTGTATCTAGTTGGCTAGAGGAGAAACCAATGGCTTTCTCTCCGGTCATCATCCTCAGAGAGACTGTGTGAACATCTCAGGTCAGTGTGCTCATGGGGAAGGACAGGGAAGAACTTACTCTTCAGCTCCTGTCTCCCACTGGTCAAAGGGTTGCTCCATGGAGTGTTAATCCCCCCAACATACACACTTTCAGGGGTTGCACACGTGGGGGTGCGGGGGCATATGGCATCTCAGCCACAACAGCAATGCCTCAGGGCAGGAGGGCAGAAGAGGGCCCTGTGAGCATGAGGAGGGAGCTTATCTAGGTCATGCTGCATTGGTGGTGAAGACTGTCCTTGACCAGGCTCTGATCCTCTGAACATTTTTTTGACGAGGCTCTGTCCTTGGGCATGTCCTCAAATGCCCAATTTTAGCAAGAATCCTGCTAAGTCAGTTTTGCCAGAATCCATCATCCGTTCCCCACTCCAGGTGATACCTGATCACTGCCTGCCTTCAGCCAGAATCTTGTTAGGTCAGTTTACCAAAGAATTACCTTGCCCTCTTAGTAATTTTCCATCCTCTGGTGCCCCCCTTGACCCTGCTCCTTGGCTATAAATCCCCACTTTTTCTTGATGTATTTGAAGGTAGCCCACCCTCCCTTACTGCAAAGCCCCAGTGTAGCAGTACCTTTGGATTAAGTCTTTCTTAGCACGTTTAACAAGTGATGGAATAAGTTATTCTTTAACAGTAGCCGACCACACAGAAGTGGTTGTCAAAGTCCAAGCGAAGTGCCCAATGGGCTAGCTTAGGGTCCATTGCTGTAGGAAAGAACGGGCTCTGGGGAAGAATCTAAAACCAGTATTTGTTGAGCATCTTTCAGAAAGGAGATCTGAATGCCAAGAGTTCTAATTAGCGAAGTCTAGATCACTCAGCTGGTAACTACCAGAGCCTGACTCTGAACCCAGTTAGACTAGTTCCACACCCTGCCATCTTACCTGTTGCATTTAACAGACACAAAAGAACATTACAGCATGCAGAAGTATACACGGGCTCCATCTCTTATCAACCATGTGATCTAGGGCATCTCTGTGGCCTTGGTTTGTTCATCTGTACCATGCAAGTGGGCATTCATTGGGTTTTTTTATGGGAATAAATATTTTGAAAGAAGTCACTGAAAGCATTCTCTCCATGCCCAGCCCCACACAGACACACACTCAATTGTCTGTGTTATTATTATCAAATAACTTTGGAGTGCTTTTTACCTGAAATGGTGCTAACTGAACACAATACACTTTTTTTTTGGCACAAAGAATCACAATTAGCTGCTTTCAAGTTTTAATTTTGGCCACCTTCACCTCCCCAAAGTATGTAGCACATGCATAGAATATGGTGTGTTGGAAGGATTAGTGATTGAGCATGCGGCGACCCCATCTACTTTCTGTGAAATCCAAATTGAGTGAGCTGACACACCACGGGGACAGAAGAGAGCTGTTTGGATAATTGCTGATCGTTCATGAGGATAAAATAAACCTTTGCAGGAGACCTCATCCTTGTACGAGATTGTTATAATGCTTAAGCAAAATCTTTGCCTTTAAAAATCTTATAAATTTAGTTTGAACGCTTGTATTAGGGTTAATATCATCTTATTTTTCTGTTTTATGAATCATGTCAGTTTTTCTCTGGAGCTTGAAAGAAACGCTATCCATTAACAGAAGGGAAAGTCATTAAATGACTCATCCTGTCACACCAGCGGGAGATGTTCACCCCAGGTTTGTTTTATGTGCTCATTTGGGTGTGGGATACAGAGATACTAATCCCACAGCTGACCCTCAGCCCTGCTCCTTTTGAAACCCTCCTGAGGCTATTTCCACAGTGTTCCTTGTCGGCACACACATCACACTCCTCTGGCTTTGGTAGGTGATTTTTGCATGGCCACACATCAATGGTTCATTGATCGACTGAGTAGGGAAAGGAAGAGTTCCCCAAAAGTAAATTGTTCAACTAAATGGGGCTTATCCTTTGCAAAGAACACATTTAAAAATTTTAATCATATTTGAAAGTAATGCTTCTAGGAGGTATGTGTCCCAGTCAGAAATTATTTGGTAGTAAGTCACCAAAACCTGCTCAGACTAGGTTAAGCAGAATGGGGGAGTTATGGAACAGATACAGGGGCCTCTCATGGAATTCAGGGCAAAAATGGCCAATGTTTCCTAAGGGGCAGGTAAATTAACACTGCCTCACTGGTCCAACTCAGACTCTTGGGGACCACTTAACTGCTGATCTCTGATTCTCAATTAACAAACTCTAATGGACATGTCCTGATCAAGGAGGTGGGGAGCTGGGTTTGGGGACCAGCTCTGGCTCCAAACCACACTGTCACATTAAACATTTGTTAGTATCTCTTAGCCAAAGAAAAGCATCACTCTCCTCTACCCCTAAGAAGTATCAGAAAATAGATTAGAGCATTCTTGATTGTCACAGAGACTTGGAGAAGAGATACAATGGACATTCAGTGAGCAGGAGTCAGGGGTGCTTGACGTCCTCCAGCGTACGCACCAGCCCTTCAAGTGAAGAATTGTTCTCACTTTGCACCACTCCCTCCCTCAAGCCACCAGATGCCAGTGCTATCCTGAGAGACAAGGGATTCCTGTGAATGTTGATTTCATTTCCTCAAAATGAATGGCTTTAGCTCGTGTGTCCATTACAGTTTTTTAATTCTGTGACCTAACCACAACAGTATGACATGTTAGTACAGAGAGGCCCTCTGGTAATGATTTGTGCTGTTAGACACACATTCCGATCATTCCCATTCTGAGCACACAGAAAGGGGGGAGCCTGTGACCGGTGCTGGCCCATGAGCTGTGAGCCAGAAAGTATGTCACTTCCAAGGTGAACAATTAGTTGTCGACGAATTATCCATGAAGGTGCTCTTTTCCCTTTGCCATGGCAACAGACTTTGTAATCGATGGTGGCTGCTCTATGAGCCAAGGGTCCCAAAGTGAAGATTGTCCTGATTCAGCATAAATTCACCTGCCTACTGATGATGGACAGGAGTATGAGTGAAAAATAGACCTCATTATTTCAAGTCATTGAGATTTGGGGGAATGTTTGTTACTGCAGCAAACGCAGCCAATCCTGACTGATACAGGCTCTCAGAATTGCTATGTGCCAGGAATTCTTCTTAAGTACTTTACAAATATTAACTCATTTGATGCTTACAATAACCCTGTGAAGTAGCTGCTGCCACTATCCTCATTTCATAGATGAGAAAAGTGAGTTGCAGGTTGAATAACGTTTGCAGGTGGCAGCAGGCGACAGTGCTGGTATTCAAACCCAGGCAGCCGGGCTCCAGAGTCCTATCTTAACTACAGTGCTATACTGCCTCTCATGTCTTATGTAGCAGTTGCCCCTACACTAAATGACGTTAAACTAAAGTGTTTCAGTTATCTGACGTCTGCTTTCAATATTTTTTAAAATTATATTCTTTATTCCTGTTATCTGTCACTTTTTTGCCATTGCCAACGTACGTGCCTCTAGCAATAGCCAGCCCCCCTCTTCTAATATGCTGTTTCTAATCCATTATGGACTAGGAAACCAGATAATTAAGCTTGTTACATATGTTATAATTGTGACTAATTGAGTCTGGCCACTTTGAGAGTCAGCATCGCTCTGTTCCGCACCTACTTGCCTTGCTCACTCTCTGGTAATTGTGTGATTGGTGGCTCTTGTGTCTGTCCCCCCTCTGAACAGCATGCTCTTTCGAGGGAAGGTAATGAGCATAATTCACCTTTGTGTCTTTCTGTTCCCCTTCCCCCAGCACCTAACACAATGCTTTGCATATGTTAGGTAACTAATAAATATCTGCTAAGACTATTAAGTAATTAGGTCCTGAGTAATGGCCTAAGAGCTTGCCTATAAGTTAATTAGATGAGCTTTGCTACTAGCCTTTGGGACATCCATTTTAGCTGTCCAGAGGCCTTTGGGACTTTTTTGTGTCTTGGATACTTAAGATTATGGGACAGAGAGATCAATGAATTCCTTCATTTAGTCCCCCAGTAGATATTTATTGAGTTTATACCATAATATTAAAAATACTAGCAGCTTATACTTCCTGAATATTTACCATGTGCCAGGGAAATGTTTGAAACACCTTATAAGTATTAATTCATTCAGACGCACAACAGCCCAGTAAGGTAGGCACTATTATCATCATCCCATTTGCTAGCTGAGGAAACTGAAGCACAAAGAGCAATTTTCTCATGGCCGCATAGCTAGTAGGAAGTGAAAGTAGCCTGGTTAGGTGCTAGAGATACAGATGGACAAAACAGAGAAGGCGCCTGTCCTCACCAGGTTGGCATTCTAGTGGGAAAGCCAGGAAAGAAATAAATAAGTATATAAATCCATAAAATATTTGCAGGTTGTAATAAATGTTCTAAAAAGCATAAACAGAGTGCCGTAATTGCAAACAAAGTGGTGGCATAGGACTGTGATCCAGGAGGGCTTCTGTGATGAAAGGTATTAGTTCGTCTATTACTGCATAAAAGAGTACCCCAAAACTTCATGCTTAAAGTAATAAACATTTATTATCCCACACTTTCCTTGGGTCAGGAATTTGGGAATGACTTAGTTGGGTAGTTCCAGCTCAGTTTCTCAAGAGGTTATAGTCAAGATGGCAGCTGGGGCTGCAATCATCCAAAGCCTTGACTGGGGCTGATGGACGTGCTTCTGAGACAGGGCACCATGTCAGACACAGCTCTCTCAGACAAGCAGGAGAGGAGTCGGTGAGGGAGTTGCGGTCGCCGGTTACAAGGCTCTCCCCATGTCTGATGCGAGAACTTGAAATCCAAAGAGCAGCATCCAGATTGGAAGATCACAAACAGGCTAAAATCCCACGAGCACAAGCCAGACCCCCACAAGCATAGGCTGAAACCTGCGTTCATTCCTGGTGATGACGGAACCCTCCAGTAGCCAGGGCCCTTCAAGACAGGCCTGAGCACACACACCCGGCCTGGCACCTACTTCACACCAACAAGATGAGCCAGAAGACAGGCAACAAAATGTATAGGGTACAAAATTGCTGCTGCCTACCTTCCACCCCCCTAAGTCTCTTAAGGATCCCTATTCGGAAATACACGGGAAAGGGAATGCATTAGTTCACCAGAGTCAAGTTGACACATTGCAAAGCTGTCACACCATCCCGCTCTCTCCTGTGGCTGTTAGAGGGTCTCTTGACAGGAGGTCTCTGTCCCTCACTGCAAAGGCCTCTCATTAGAGATGCTTGAGTGTCCTCGTGTCACGGCAGCTGGCTGCCCCCAAAGCGAGTGATCCAGAGACAGAGCAAGGAGAAACCTGCAACATCATCTATGGCCTGGTCTTGGAAGTCCCATGTCACTTCTGCCATATTCTATTCATAGGTGGGTAACGTATGGGATCAGGACACACTCAAAGGAGGGATAATGAGGCTTCACCTTCTGCAGAAAGCAGTGTCAAAGAATTTGTGGGCATATTTTAAAAGGTAGCAGCTCAACCAGCACAGAGTGTTTTGGGCAGAGATGACAGCCAGAAGCCCTGAAGAGCTTGACGTGAGCAGGACCCCTCCTGAAGGTCACTGTGGCCAAAGCTTCAAGGGCAAGCCCTAGGGAAGAGCTGCCTAACCTGTGGCCAGGCCTTCTCAATTATGAGGCAGAGTTAATATTTTATACTAAGTGCCATGACTGGAAGTCATGGTGAGGTCTTAAGAAAAGTGTCTGATTTACCTTTTTGAAGTACTGCTGGGTCCACTCTGTGAGGAGGACGCTGAGTCAAAGCAGGAGCCCGCAGGAGCATTGAAACACCAGGTCTGTTCTTGTCCTGGCTCTGCCATTGATTGGATTGGTTCACTTTGTAAGCTTACTGGACCTCACTTTCCTCCTCTGTAAAACGAAGTGACAAATCCCTGTCCTCCTCCCAGCATGAGGGCAGGACACACGGAGAGAATGCTCATGGAGACGCCTCATAACCGTGAAGTACTCTGCGTCAGGGGGATGGTGGCCACCTGCTCTGGGTCACCGCCACTGCCAGGTGCAGAGATTTTAACTCCAGAAGAGCACAGTGGTCATGAGGAGACTATGTTAGCTTCACCATTTGTACAATTGGTACTCAGTGTTTTAACAGAGTTGATACCCACTGTGATGGTTAAATTTATGTGTCAGTTTGGCTGGGTGATGAGCGCCCAGATATCTGGTTAAACATGACTCTGGGTGTGTCCATGGTGGTGTTTCTGGGTCAGATGTGGTAAACTGAGTAAAGCAGATGGCCCTCCCCTGTGTGAGTGGCCCTCATCCAATCCGTAGAGGGTCTGAACAGAACAAAAGGGGAGAATTCTCTCTCTACCTGACTGCTGAGCTGTGATGTCAATCATTTCCTGTCCTCAGATTGACACTAACCCCATCGGATTCAGTCTAGAACAGTACCACCGGTTTTCCCGTGTCCCCAGTGTGCAGATGGCAGATGACGGGACATCTGAGCCTCTGTAGTCATGGGAGCCAATTCTGTTTCCCTGGAGAACCTCACCTAGTCCACCCAGCCAAGTAGTGAACTAACTAAGGACCATTACATTGTGTGCAGTGGCTCCAAGGTCATGGCACTATCCCTGCAACCAGGACTCCCACCACCCTCGCCACATGGCATCTGCTGTCTTTGTTCAGTGTCCTAGAAGCAGAACCTAAGATGGGGGAGTTTGGTGCAAGTGACACAAAGGGGGTACTCTCAAAAGACCCTGTGGGGAAGCAAAAGAAGATGATAAAGCAGGAGAAGGAACAGACAGACGTGGGTTCAGAAGCCTGGGCTGTGCGTGGTCCCACGGGCAGCTCTGGAGCAGGAACTGTACCTTGTTGGCCTGCCCAGAGGTGCACAGGCCTGGCTGGTACACCGCATCCTTGCCACTCGAGGGACAAGTCACCCAAGACATAGTGTTTTCAATCAATGGTAATCTGTCTGAACACCCATGTTCATAGCAGCATTATTTGCCCCAGCCAGAAGGTGGAAGCCACCCAAGTGTCCATCGATGGGTGAATGGATGAGCAAAATGTGGTCTGCATGTACTGTGGAATATTTTTCAGCCTTAAAAAAGAAGTTCCGCACAACATGGAAGCATTTGGAAGGTGTTATGCTAAGGAAAGGAAGTCAGACACACAAAAAACAAGTATTGCCTGATTCTACCCGGAGTAGTGGAATTCATAGAGACAGAAAGTTAGAATGGTGGTTGCCAGGGCTGGGGGAGGGGAGAATGGAGAGTTGTTTCCTGGGTACAAAGTCTAAGTTTTGCAAGATGAAAAAGTCCCGAAGATTTGTTGCATAGCAAAGTGGATTATACGTAACTCTACTGAACCGTATACTTAAAAATGGTTAAAATGGTAAAATTTATATTATGTGTTCTTTACCATGATTAAAAATAAATTCTAAAATAACAGTGAGCATTTATTAACGGTCACTGTGTCTCTAGGTCACACATGTGGGAGTGGCTTGGCTGGGTTGGGCTGTTCTGACTTAGGGGCTGTCACAAGGTTTCAGGGAGAGGGCAGCTGGGGCTCCGGTCCTATCGAAGCTTCCTTCCTCACATGTCTGGTCCTTTGTCAGAGAACACTTGAAGGGCCAAAGCTCCTTCGCAGTGGTCTCTCCAGACAGACTGTCCAGTGTGGTGGCTTCAGGGTTGCTGGACCTCTTACATGAAGCCTCAAGACTACAGTGGTGCACATTCTAAGACAGAGAGACAGAGACAGAAGCAGAGGCCCAGGCCCAAGCTATGTCTTTTCTTATCTAACATCGAAGGGTGCACATCTTCGGGCTTCCATAACAAAGTACCACAAACTGGGTCACTGAAAATGACAAAAATTGGTTCTGTCACAGTTCTAGAAGCTAGAAGTCCAGAATCAAGGTGTTGAGCCATGCTTCTTTGGAAGGCACTAGAAAAGATTCCTTTCTAGCCTCTTCCTTCCTAGCTTCTGGTGTTGCCCACAGTCTATGGTGTTCCTTAATTTGTAGACACATCACACCAATCTCTGCCTTTATCATTCATGGCACTCTCCCTGTGTGTGTCTCTGTGTGGCTGAGTCTCTGTCTCTCCTTGTAAGGACACCAGTCATTGGACTTAAGGCCCACCCTAATTCCAAATAAGGTCATGCTGGGGACTACTAAGGTTGGGACTTAGACATAGATTTTGGGGGAATACAGTTGAACCCAGAGCAGAAGGCACACAGCATCACTTCCGCCTCATCCTGCTTCCTAGAAGTAAGTCATTAAAGCCCATCTTCAGTGGGGAGAAGAATTTGGAATCTCCCTTTGGATAGGAGGAATGGCAAAGAACTTGTGGGAAATGTGTCATCTGCCTGGAATCTCTGGATCTGCGTCTCTGCCATGGGCCAGGCTTCAGGGTGGGTGCAGGTCTGTACCAGCTGCCTGGTGGGCACTCTGGTCTGGAAATGTGGGCCTGGGAGCAGCACCAAGAGCACCTGCTACAGAGACGTGACCACCAGCCCTTTGCAGACTGCACCTCCCCTTAAATGATGTGCTACGGCAAACTCTTCTTCCATTATAAAAGTGGGACAGCCGTTGAAGTGAAAGAACATTTTCAAATTCTATTCAGACACTCAAATAATAATACTCTCCCTAGGAAAGCATTTTGAATGGGTTGGATACTATTTTGAGGACTTTTTAGATATTAGCAGATTTAATCCTTACCACCATGGGAGGTCAGTGCCACTATTATTCTCGTTTTACAGATGGGGAGACTGAGGTCCAAAGAGGCTAAATAGCTCATCCAAGTTCACATGGTTGTTAAGTGGTGGACTGAACTTGGAAGTTCAGCATCTGGATCCGTAACCTCTGCTCTTAGCCACACTACCATACCGCTGTTCTATAACAGAATCCAGTGAGAACGCAATAGAGCAAAGCAAACTTGATCTTCTAAACATAATCATTTAGATTTATTATTGAGTTTAAACATAATTCCAAAATATCAAAGACCAAACAGGTCTACGACTCCCCTTCCCGAGAAGCTCCACGCACTCAGGCATGATCCCGGCATAAGCACTTCTTCCAGAAGAAAGAACCCAGATCGGTCAAACCCAAGGCCGTGCGGGCTGTGGAAGAGCACATCTGATTGAGGCTCCAAATTCCAGCATTGGCAAGCCCCTCAGCTGTAACTAATCTGCAACGGAGATGTGATGTGGGAGGTGGGTATTTTGCAAGCAGACCCTGTCTCCTGGTAGTCAGATGAGGTAAATCAACTGATTTCCCCAATGAGATATGTTTTCTGTTGGGCTTGTGCTTTCAATTATCCAGATGAAGAAAAATTCCATTTTTTTGGCTCTTTACCAGATCTTGATATTCTTGCTCATTTCCCAGCTCCCGGACACTTCCTCTTCCCGAGCTACTTGGAACTAGAGATTCTGTTATTTCTGCTTAGTGGACTCGTGTGTGTGTGTGTGTGTGTGTCTATGGAGTGGGGCAGGCAGGGCTGGTACAGCACTCAAAGCAGTCATGGACTACCAGATAACATGTCCTTGATCTGATAGGTTTGCTTCATACCATCAAACTGCATCTCTCAACAATCCAGCAGCCTCCAGCTGATGGATTTGCAGAAGTGCTCAAGGATAATTGGCATTTTAATGGGAAAATGCCATGTTCCCAAGTGTCAGAATAGCAGTAAGATACCCCAAGGGCCATTAACAAAGTTCTTGGGTAATTAAAGTTGCTCACCCATCAGTCTTGGTCTTGGAACCGATCCCATTCTTGCAGCAGGGCTTCTGGGGGCACCCCATTCTCACAGACAACTAAACTGGAACGCTAACGATCCAGTGGCTGTACCCATCCAAACACACGCGTGCAGGAGGCACCGAGGATCAGCTGTAGCTCTGTCTGTCGCTGCCTTTCTTCTGTCTTGTCTTTGGCCAGGGTTGATCTCAGGTGAGAACTTTGAGAGCTGCGGGTGACAGAAGGAGTACTCCTCTCTAAGCCTTCTTGAATCAACTTACTGAAGCCACATTTCAAAAGGGAATTTGGGTCTAAAGCAGCCGCCATTTTCTGAGGCTTTCCAGATGCCAGGTACAATGCGTATGGTGGGTTTTGGCTTGGTGAAGAGGGCTGAGGCAACGGTTGCATCTCCATTCACCGCCTTGGCTGGGCACTCTGGTGTCCACGCCATTGCATATGCTGCTCCTTGATAATGCTGAATGAGCACTTGTTACGCACACAAGCATTACTCACTCCACCACCCGTACAACGGTCATCACCCATATGGATGAGGAAGTGAAAGTTGAGACAGGGAAAGTGGCTTGTCCAAGGCCACACAGGAGTTGGAAATCAAGTTCAAGCTGACTCCAGAGCCCAAGGTTTTCACCACCCCACTATCCTTCTCTCATTCACTTTTCAAAATTTGCAGGTGACTCATGTCTGTTCCTGTTATAGAAGTATACCCTCCTAGGAAAGAATTTTTAATTCTCACTTTGCCCAGAGGTTCTTCCCACCACTCTCTTGGGAGTGCAGAATAGGGTTCAGGTTAAAGCGTGAAGATAGACTGAGGGCTTTGAGAAGAGGCTCATGTCTTAGTCTAGTCAGGCGGCTAAAACAATAACACCATAGACCAGGTGGTGTAAACAATAGACATTCATTTCTCACAGTTCCAGAGGCTGGGCAGTCCAAGATCAGGGTGCTGGCAGATTCACTGTCTGGCTAGGGCCTGTTTCCTGAGTGATGCCTGGCTTCTCACGGGGTCCTCACGTGGCAGAAGGGGTGAGGGAACTCCCTGGGGTCTTTTTTACAAGGGCACTAGTCCCATTCACGAGGGTTCCATCTTCATGTCCTAATCACATCCCACAGGCCCCACTTCCTGGTCCCATCATATTTGGGGTTAGCATTTCAACATGTGAATTTGGGCCGGGGGAGACACAAACCTCAGTCCATAACAGCCGGCAGGGACAGTCTCCAGTAAGAGAGATGTCACCATCAGAGTTCTGACAGGAAGCACATGACTCTCTCCAACAGGGTAGCTTGTGGGCTGTTTCATAAAGGGACTCTATAAAGCTGAAGGAACGGAGGGTTGAAGTGGATCAGGAAGGGGTGGGAGAAAATTCCAAGTCTGGCAGAAGTCAAAGCTATTACCTCCTGTAGATATGAAGGGAAATGGGACCATTGTTTCAGATCTCCAGAGAAGGTGGTGCATGGAGATGGCTGCCTGATAGGAGCTACCGCCTTCAGTAGAGAGACAGAGCCAAGCCCCCGTGAACTGGCAAAGAGAACAAGGGATAAACTCCCAACCTCATTCCCTTTGCATCTTGTGTTCTCCTGCCAGTGCCTGCCATTGACCAAACCCAACCCAAATCCAAAGGGCACAAGAGCCCCATTCACAGGGGTGTTCTGCATGGGGACAGCCCCCCCCAGGGCACACAGCAGGTGGGCCAAGATGGAGCTGGAGTGGGAAACAAAGAGACCCAACAGAACAGAGGGACAAAACAGAGGTGTGTAACAGGACACAGAATGGGATGAACTTGATTCCTCAGAGCTTACTGATGGGGAAAATTCTTATTCCCCTACTTGTGTTTTTGTTGGTTGTTTGGTTGGCTGTTTGTTTGTTGTTATTGTTTTCAATGAGAAGAACCTTGGCTTCCTTCTCTCGCTTCATTTATTCATTAGAAGAGAAAGAATTAATTGAATGGCCAACTTGCAACAGACTAGGCATGATAGCCCAGCCCCTTCCCTATCTATCCCCCATGGGACCTGCCTGCCTACAGAAAGTATGTATCCAGGTCTGCTGTCAGGCAGGTGGTTATCTTAGCCAGAAATCCCTCCCCCTAAGGAGAAAGGCCAATGATTTTCCGGTGTTACCTGAGACTGGCTGGGTAGATACATCAGATTCTAGGATGCAGTATTAGTGAGTCATTTGGCCAGATCTAAATACATCTCTGATCTGGCTTTATCAGAAATAAAACTGGTATTTTAATCTTTACTTGCCTTACATGTTTGTCATTACTCAGTTTCCAACCTAAAGTGGAAAAGAAAAAGCTATATTTATTTAACCTCAAAATTAACAACTGGAGGGATGCCTGGGTGGCTCTGTCAGATGAACGTCTGCCTTCAGCTCCGGTCATGATCCCAGAGTCCTAGGATCAGGCCCGGGTTCAGGCTCCCTGGTCAGCGGGGAGCTTGCTTCTCCCTCTGCCACTCCCCTTGCTTGTGCTCTCTCTCTCTCTCTCTCTCTCAAATAAATAAAGATAAAATCTTTTTTAAAAAGTTAGCAACTGGGGCTCAAAGTTGAAGACAAAGAAGTGTCAAGAAGTACCAAACAGACACATCTCCGGGGTTCATTAAGAAGCAGAGGACCTGGTCTGCCACCCGGCAGCAGTGCCCATCCTGTGCCTCCTCCCCCTGCATCCGCCTGAGGTCTTTGGAGGTGTCCCTTACTGGTGGGTACCTAGAAGGTAGCATTGCTGCATCTCCCAGCCCTCCCCGTGGAGGACGGAAGGGTGTGCTTCATCCCTGAAGCCAAGTCAGGGGAGTTACAAAAGGATCGCCACAGAATTGGGCAGGTGGTGAAGAATCAGAGAGAGATGGGAAGTGAGGAAAGTCCACAGTGCAGCCGTGGGTCATGTAGATGCCAAAAATTGTGCTCCATCTCGGCCATTTTGCCACTAACCTACCCAAGGAACGACTCCAGCACCACGGACAGGAGTCAGAGGGGGAGGGGCTGGCGGTGTTCTGGTTATGACCTATTGCTCTGTAATAAACCATCCCAAAACTTCAGGCTTCACACAGCAACCACTTTATTCTCTGTCATGATTTTGTGGGTCAGGAATTCAGGTGGGATTCCGCTGAGACTTCGTCTGCTCCATGTGGCACTGACTATGGTCTCTCGGTGGCATGCAGTAGGTGAACGGGCTGGTCCGCTGACTTGTTGGGACAGCTGGATAACTGGACTCTGACCACTGCTCTAAGCATCTCTATGTTGCCTGGCCAGGCAATCTCAGAGTAGACTTCTCACGTGGCAGCTCTGGGCTCCCAGAGAATGTTCCAAGAGACCCTGGTGGCAGCTGCGAGGTTTCTTATGACTGAGCATGAGAAGTCCCAGCATGTCCCTTCTATTGTGTTCTATCAGCCCAGGTTGAAGGGGAGAGGAAAGAGATCCCTCCTGTGCAGGGAAGTTGTAGCGAAGACTCGGCAGCCATCTTTATGTACCCTGGAGGCGTTTGCAGATGTCTAGCCAGAAGGCCTGTCTCAGGTCAGGGAAATGCGGGTGGGGAGGCTGCTCTCCCAGGGCCTCCTGTATAACTCAGTTATCTGCCCCAGGAGAAAGCCTGTATTGGCTGCCAGCCCAGGAGAAGGCACTGCCAAAGAAGTCGAGAGAACCTTAAAGAGAAATGAGAGCACCAGTTTAGAGACGTTCGTCCCTTCTTCCCCCCTATGCCTCCCAACCCTTGCCACACCAGAGGAGGGAGGCTAAGAGATGGGGGGAGCAAGCCGAAGGAGAGACCATGCCCCTGGCCCTCGCAGGACCTCCTGGGTCAAAGCGACGGGTGCCTGGGGCTGGGAAGGGAGAGTTTTCTTGGAGAGGAGGTGGGAGCGTGAAGCTAGCCTGGGCTGGACTTTTAAAACCTGAAAATGCCTAGACATGGAAGGGAAGTGTTGAACTTTCATTAAGTGAGATTAGACATCGCAGTTGAAGGTGGCAACTGGAAAAAAGAACACAGTTGTTTGTCCCCTTACCGGATCCAGACTGTTCTGGGGAACTGCTAACATTTGCTTCATACCACATGGGCGTTAGGCAGCTAGCCAGAGATGGGTTTGTAAGACTGGACGGGGCTTTCTGAAAAGAGTACAGGACTTTCAGCTCTCCCACAGGAGCCATGGTGGGGCCACCGCCTCTGCTGAGAGGGAGCAGGGACACGGGGGAGGTGAGCTTAGACCCAGAGCAAGGAAGAGGGGCTGGGGAGGGAGAGACGCTGCGGGCCACCTGACAGCACAGACAGGATGGACTCCCGGATGCCTGAGGCTGGCTGCTTGGCGGGGAGAAGGGAAGGGCATCATATTCTGCATCGTCTCCTGGACTTTGGGCGTGCTTCAGATGGGCCGTGAGCAGGGCCGTGAGCAGAATGTGGCCTTCTAGGGAGGGACTTGGCTGCCCCTTCCTGCGCTGCTGGCATTGCTGGGCACTTACGTGTAACACCATAGATACTGGCTGTGGGTTTCCGGCGGCTCAGGAGAGCAGCGCTCACTTAGGAAAAGAGATGAGAGCAGAGAATGAGTACTAAGGGTGCTAATACCTGTGTGAGTCAGGGTTGTGACAGGACACAGATGGCGCGCTCCTTGTGGATCATTTGAGGGGTATTTAGTCAAGGGACTATTTATAAAGCGGTGAGCGGGCGTAGGAACTCCGCAGCGGATAATGCGCCCTCCAGGGGGCAGTAACGCGGAACTATGATCTCGCAGAACATTAGAGCAGGTGCAGTCGCGCCGCCCTGGAGGTGGCAAGGGCTTCCTGGCGTGAGCTGGGAACTTTAAAAGATGCTACCAACGGAAGACAACTCCAGAGAGGGGAAGGGGGGATGAATTAGTAACACCCACCTGGAAGCTGGAGGACAAGGAAGTCAGTCTCCGGGGGCACAGAGCAGGGGAGGGTACTTGGTGGACAGTAGATTGAGGGCAGAAAATTGAAAATATCCAGCACAGTGACAATAAAATACAGTATCAATGATAGTGGCCAGATACTCATTAAATTCCAAATCTAGGACTGATTTAATCCTCATGATGTTATCGGGACAAATTTCTATGAATACGGCCCAGATCACAGATGACGAAAACAGGTCTCAGAGAGATTGAGTAAGCTGCTCAGTGTCACACAGCTACAGGGGGGTAGAACTGGACCTAAACCAAAGCCTGTGCCCCTGACCCTGAGCCATACTGCCTCTTCTATGTAGGGAAGCAGGGATGCCCAGGCTTCAGGATGTAGCATAAGCCCCAGGACTCCTAGAGATCTAACATCAGATCCTAAGAGGAGAAGAAATGGAAGCAGTTGCCTCTCCCCAAATTCCCTGGACTCCCAAAGGCAGAGACTGGTCAGTCAATGAAAGGATAGGATACACAGGGTGGGAGTGCGGAGGTGGCTGGTGTGAAAGGGAAATACTTTTTAAAAGTCAAAATCATGACTCTTACGCTCATAAGTAATGAGCACAGGTCAAAGATTTTATTTAACTCATTCATTAATGAAAAAAATAGTTAAGTATTTCAACCAATACAAAGGAGAATGAAAAAAAGCAAATATGTAGGTAGTCAGAAATGCTGACATGGGTTTTTGTTAATAGATGCAACACCATCCTCTTCTAAGCAGGAGATGGGGGGCAGGAGGGTGGATCAATTGCATCTCCACTGGACAAAATTTATTTACATTATAGCCATATAATTAATTTCCTACAACGTCCAGATTTTGAAATAGGTCATTAAAGACAACGGAAGGGACAGACCCAATGGAATCTGATAACCCACCCAGAAAAGTGCA